>NC_037669.1:50626244-50816927 GCF_003255815.1 Theropithecus gelada
ATATATATATATATATACACACACACACACACACACACACATACACACACACACATGCACACACGCACACACACACCCCATACCAAGTAGAATTTATCCCAGAAATGCAAGGGTGGTTCAACATACAAAAATCAGTCAACACAGTACACCGTATTAACAGATGAAGTAAAAAAAAAAAAAAAAAAAAGGCAGTGATAATTGATGCAGAAAAGGGATTTGACAGGACCCAACACCCTTTCATGTTAAAACAAACAAACAAACAAACAAACAAACAAAAACAACCACTCATCAATCTGGGAATAGAAAAGAAATTCTTCAACATGATTAAGGGCACCTATGAAAAATCCAGAGTTAACATTAGACTTAATGGGAAACCTACAGAATGGGCAAAAAATATCCGTAGACCACTTACCTAATGAGAGATCAATATCTAGGATACATAAGGAACTAAAACTCAACAACGACAAAATAACTCAATTAAAAAATGAGCTAAGGGCCGGGTGCTGTGGCTCATGCCTGTAATCCCAGCACTTTGGGAGGCTGAGGTGGGCGGATCACGAGGTCAGGAGTTTGAGACCAGCCTGGCCAACATAGTGAAACCCTGTCTCTACTAAAAATACAAAAAAATAGCCAGGCGTGGTGGCATGTGCCTGTAATCCCAGCTACTTGGGAGGCTGAGGCAGGAGAATCACTTGAACCTGGGAGGTGGAGATTGCAGTGAGCTGAGATCACGCCATTCCACTCCAGCCCAGGCGACAGTGTAAGACTCCATCCCCCCAAAAAAAACAGCTAAGTACTCAAATAGACATTTCAGGAAGATATAGAAATGGCCAATAAGCACACAAAAGATGCTTATCTTCATTAATCATTGGGGAAATGCCAATCAAAACCACCATAAGGCTGGGTACAATGGCTCATGCCTGTAATCCCAACACTTTGGGAGGCTGAGGTGGGCCAATTGCTTAAGCCCAGGGCTCAAGATCAGCCTGGGCAACATGGCAAAACCCTGTCTCTACAAAAAAATGCAAACATTAGCTGTGTGTGGTGATGTGCACCTATCATCCCAGCTGTAGGTGCCAGGGCAGGAGGACCACATGAGCCCAGGAGTTTGAGGCTGTGGTGAGCTGTGATTGTGCCACTGCTCTCCAGTCTGGGTGACAGAGCGAGACCTTGTCAAAAAAAAAAAAAGAAAGAGAGAGAGAGAGAGGAAGGAAGGAAAGAAGGAAGGAGGGAGGGAGGAAAGAAGGAAAGGAAGGAGGGGAAGGGAGGGAGGGAGGAAGGAAAGGAAGGAAGGAAGGAAGGGAGGAAGGAAGGAAGGAAGGAAGGAAGGAAGGAAGGAAGGAAGGAAGAAAGGGAAGGAAAGGAAGGAAGGAAAGAAGGAAGAGAAAGAAAGAAAGGAAGAAAGAAAGAGAGAGAGAAAGAAAGAGAAAGAGAGAAGGAAGGAAGGAAGAGAGAGAGAAGGAAGGAAGGAAGGAAGGAAAGAAAAAGAAAGAAAGAAAGAAAGAAAAAGAAAGAAGGAAAGAAAAAGAAAGAAAGAAAGAAAGAACCACTGTGAGATATCACTGCCCAGCCCCTCGGATGGCTATGATTTGAAAAACAAAAAACAAATGTTAGCAAAGATGTTGAGAAATTGGAGGCAGGAATGTAAAATGGTGCTGCTGCTGGGAAAAAGAGTTTGGCTATTCTTCAAAAAGCTAAACAGAATTACTATATGAGCCAGCCATTCTGCTCCTAAGTACATACCCCAAAGAACTGAAGACAGGTGTTCAAACAAAAACTTCTACAAGAATTTCATAGCAGCACTATTCACAACAGCCAAATGAATAAACGTAATATTGTACATACACACAATAGGACATTATCCAGACATAAGAAGGAATGAAGTACTGATTGATACTTCAATTTGGATAAAGACATTTTGCTAAGGGAAAGAAGCCAGACACAAAAGGCCACGACTTGTATGATCCCATTTATACGAAGCGTCCAGAACAGGTGAATCTATACAGACAGAAAGCAAATTAGCTGTTTCCAGTGGCTGAGGAGAGGGGAAAATGGGAATGACTGCTGGATGAGTCTAAGGTTTCTTTTGAATGAATGAAAATGTTCTGGAATTAGATAGTGGTGATGGTTGCACCATCCTGTGAAGGCACTAAAAGCCACTGAATTGTATATTTTAAAATGGCTGAAATGGTGAATTTTATGTTATATGAATTTTTTCTCAATAAAAAACAGTATAGCATGCCAACCTTGCCGGGTATCTCCCCTAGGCAGGCTTCTTAGCTGTGCTTCTAGCAAAAAGTCAGCAAGCAGCTTCTGGTGATGCCTTCCTTGGAAAAACCTGTCTGTTCTGTGGCTATGTGCCCATTTTCATACACCTTTTGCCATGCAGTGGGTCCCTTGGTGTAAGAAGAGGTGATATGGAATCCTAGGAAGGTAAATCAGTCCCTCTGTGAGTTCTTAGATGGTGGTGCTGGTCAATGCACTGTTGGTGGGAAAGTCAACCAGAAGGAGAAGGAGGGCCTATATGGCCTGAACTGTGAAGGCCTGAAGGGATAAGGCCAGGTGTCAACAGTGCAAATTTCAAAAAAAGAAGTTCGAACTCAAGAAAAATTTCCCGGCCGGGTGCGGTGGTTTACGCCTGTAATCCCAGCACTTTGGGAGGCCGAGGCGGGCGGATCATGAGGTCGGAAGATCGAGACTCATCCTGGCTAACACAGTGAAACCCCATCTCTACTAAAAAAAATTTCAAAAAATTAGCTGGGGGTGGTAGTGGGCGCCTGTAGTCCCAGCTACTCGGGAGACTGAGGCAGAAAATTGGCGTGAACCGGGAGGCGGAGCGTGCAGTGAGCCGAGATCGAGCCACTGCCCTCCAGCCTGGGTGACAGAGCGAGAGTCCATCTTAAAAAAAAAGAAAAAAGAAAATTTTCCTGAGATGCTCTAGGCCATACAAGCACTTTTGGGATGGGGCCCCTGGAAAAACAGCATGACTTTCCACCTCTGTTAAAAGCCAAAGCCTCTGTTTTTGGTGCAGGATGGTGACCAGTTTACGTATACTGTCTCTATTGATTCTTTCAGCAACTCTTTGGGATACACGTCCTCATGTGCAAATGGGAGAATTGTTTCCTGTAAAGCTAAGTAACTAGCATGTGATTGCAGAGCTGAGAGGCGGAGGTGTCTGTGAACAGGGCTGCTGCTTTCCGTGATCCATGCTCTTTCTGCAATGAAGTTTGGAAGATACACCACAAGTCGGCCACCACTGACTGCTCCAGGGCTCCTGGCAGACATTATTAATCAATCACAGCTTCTTTTCCCTCTGAGTCTGGACTTAGCTTCACCATCATCTGCAAAACAGCCCTCGGGCAGCTGCTGTTAACCGTAACTGGCACATCAGATGAAAACTCCTAGGCCATCCCAGCATCACACACGACTCTGTCTCCCTCTATCTGAACTGACATTTCCTAAATCTGCCTTTAAGGCAACGTAAGAGTTCAAGTCAACGCAAAAGGCCCCTGTAGAGGAGGTAGCCATTTCTTGCCAGAGGCCTAACTGAGGTGTGGTTTTGAGAGCCTGGGGAGCAGTGGGCCAACAGAAGACGAACGGACAAGAGTCAGGAAACTGAAAGAACGCAGGAGACCAGGGTCCCAGCCCCCTGTCTGCTTCATCTCCAGAACTGGCCAATCAGTGCCAGTAATTGGAAGGGGCACATGACCTGGGCTGGGCCAACCATAATGAATCCTGGGGCTTCGGTTGGCATTTTGGGAATGAGGTGGGTGACTGAGCTGCAGATGTCCACTAGGGGCTGCTGCGCCATCCTGTCACCAGGAGGGGAACGAGGGGAGCGTCTGACTGAGAACAGAGCCAATAGCAGGGTGAGCAGAGCCAAAGGACAGGGCAAGACTGATTCTTGGTGGCATGGCTTGAACTCCCGAATGCAGCCATGTCTACAATCAGCTCCCGCTGCTCTTTTTTTTTTTTTTTTTTAAGCCAGTTTGAGGTTTTATTTTGTTGTTGTTAATTGCTAATGAAAAAGTCCTTGATACTGTCATCTATTTGTCTCCCATAATTGTTCTTTGCCTCAATTTTCATTAAAAATTATGCCCTTGGCCCAGTGCAGTGGCTCACACCTGTAATCTGAGCACTTTGAGATGCTGAGGAGGGAGGATTGCTTTTGAGGCCAGGGGTTTGAGACCAGCTTGGGCAACATCGTGAGGCCCGTCTCTACAAAAAGTACACACACACACACACAATTAGCCAGGTGTGGTAGCACACATTCGTAGGCCCAGCTGCTTGTGATGCTGAAACTGGAGGATTGCTCAAGCTCAGGAGGTCAAGGTTGCAGTGAGCCGTCATTGCATTGTTGCATTCCAGCCTGGGTGACAGAGCGAGAGACCCTGCCTGAAAAAAATTTAAAAATGCCCTTCATCATTGTGGACTGAGCATCTCTCCCTTATCTTTACCCAAGTTATTACCCCTTTCTCTGCTCTTCCTGGTTCATGCTGGCCTAAAGGACCTCCTGGGCTACCTGCTCCAATCGCCCCCGCCGCCACTTCAGGTTTATGAGAGGGAGGCACCGGGTGAGCCTCTGAGTGTCTTTTAGAAAACCTCCTTCTATGTCAGGAACTTTGTATTTATTACCCCATGTTCCCTATGAAGAAATCATGGCATAAACTTCTCTGAGAGAGCAGTGCCAGGAAAATGTAGGTGCCATTATTATCCTATTTTCACAGTAGGAAGCTGGGGCCCTGACAGATTAAGTTGCTTATCTACGGTCATGCAGTTGTTCTGTTGGGCCAGGATTTAAGCCTGG
This sequence comes from Theropithecus gelada, assembly GCF_003255815.1. Taxonomy (NCBI): domain Eukaryota; kingdom Metazoa; phylum Chordata; class Mammalia; order Primates; family Cercopithecidae; genus Theropithecus; species Theropithecus gelada. The sequence goes on from NC_037669.1 coordinate 50,631,052, forward strand.
AGTTTCACCGCTGCAGTATCCTGTCCCATTCAGTGAGGGGCCACCATCACTGTAGTCAAGCAGCCACTCCAGCGGGCCGATGTGTGATGGCCTTCTCGTCCCTGACCACCTGCCCTTCCCGCCTTCCCATCTTCCAGCAACCCCAAGTCTTCTTTATAAGGAGTCATCTACAGCTGGAGAAGAGGGAGGGTGGCCGAGGGAGGGTGGCCGTGTTCAGCCCCTCTGCTCTCAAAGGCAGGTGTGAAAACAGTCACCTGGGATGACTTGAAGTGAGCTTGCTCCACAGTTATCTTTTTCAGCACACTCAGCTTCAGAATCAGCAAAACCTGGTGCGATAAAACCTGGGTCAATCTGCACGTTACTCTCCTGCCATCTCTGTTAACAACCATTTGGCAGTCCTACCTGGGAGGTGTGGCTGAGAGGAATCGTGAACATGGAGTTAAGACACATGTCCCAGGCCTGACCTATGGACAACTTCAGGCCAATTTCTTCCCTTTCCTCCTCTGATCATCACTTTCGACAGCTGTAAAATTGGGAAGTGGAGGGGTGGGGTCTGATGAAAGTTTTATTTCCCAAATAATTTTCCATAAATTGAAAAAGAAAAATAAATCGAAAAAGAAAGAAAAAATAGAAGGCTTCCCCGTCCTGGGCCAGTAATTTTGGGAACACAGTGTAGAACACAGTTAAACAAAAGTATATTTCCTGCAGGACTTGGACACCCCAGTCTGCTCTGACGCATTGTGAGTCCTAACAGGGAGGTAGACCACATAGCAGTTCCCACACTTCCGCAACAAAGGAAACCTTCCTGGGTACAGTATCCTGGGGCTGTGTGGTGTGAAACAGACTTTGGGAAAAGTTAGATGTGGTGAAAGGATCCCTTTCAGCTCTGAGAAGTTACAACTCAAAGTGCATTATTCTGACTTAGGGCTCTCTGAGATGCTGAACTATATCCTGAATGATGAACAACCACAAAAATCATGGTCAGTAAAGTTAGATGAAGTTCGGTTGTAATTGTAGAATTGTAGTTGCTGTGTGGCATGGGTGGTAATGACCCAACAAACAGAACATTTAATGGACTTGGGCCTTGCTGGGCAACAGGGTGCTATGCAGTGAGCCAACCTCATGATTCCTTTTTTGGAAATCTGAGGATATACAGATGACCCTTTCCACACCCCCAAAGCCTGGGTTGAATATAAAGTCAGAAACTCATGGCTTAAGGAAAGTGCCTTAGAGACTCTGTGTTGCAAAATCAAAAAGGCTTTGAACTTTTGGAGAAGGACTGGACACAGAAAAACAAAGGTCTGTTGCTGTCCATGTTGTCCGCAGGAAAGCCAAAAAGCAAAATGAGCTAACAAGCATCTCTGTGAATCCTCCTGAGGAAGAAACCAATTCCACAGCAGCCCTGATTGCTAATTGTAAAAATGTGCATAATGTCATTGACACTCTATTTGGCGAGTTTTCTTCATTGTTTTATTTTGGTGAGTACAGAAAGTACCCATAAAAGAGAAATTAATGGATTCACTCTTGATTGAAGTCCTCCAAGTCAATTTTTACTCAAAATTGAATTTTCCCACCATGAGAGTTCCCAGGAAGCAGAGGGGTATAGGGCAAAGGATGTGGCTTTGGAGTCAGACATTTATTCAACAAATGTGTATTCCAGTGGCCACTATGTGTCTACCACTGGGAATACAGCAGCAAAAAAGAGTGAGAAATCCCAGCTGGGTGCAGTGGCTCATACCTGTAATCCTAGCACTTTGGGAGGCTGAGGTGGGAGGACCACTTGAGTCCGGGAGTTCAAGACCAGCCTGGGCAACATAGTGAGCTCCCATCTCTACAAAAAATTTTAAAAATTAGCCAGATGTGTTTGTTCATACCTGTAGTCCTAGCTACTCGGGAGGTTGAGGCTGAGGTATGAAGCTTGCTTAAGCCCAGGAGGTTGAGGCTACAGTGAGCTGTGGTGGTGCCACTGCACGTTAGCCTTGGCCACAGGGCTAGACCTTGTCTAAAATTAAAAAAAAAAAAAATCTCTATCCTAATAGAGCTGCCACCCTGGCTCTGTTGCTCATCAGCTGTGTGAGCTTAGGCAGGTCACCTGATCTCTCTGAGCCTTAGCTCGTTACAGCATGGTCACAGGATTGTTGGGAAAGCTAAATGTCAGATCTTATTTGTAGCGTGTCGGGCCCAGGGCCTGGCACATAACCAGCCTTCTAGTAATGGTAGTCAGAATTCTGACTCTTGCAGCCAGAGGAGGAAAAGGGAGTTTAGATGGTTTCAGGAGGTTTCTCTCCAAAGGCTGAGCCTTTAAGGGAGGTATAGGATGAGCAGGGGCATCTGAGAACAACAGTATGCCTCCATGAATAAAGCCCTGCTTTTGCTCTCTGCACCTCACCTGACCCCCCCTCTCTCCCAGGTTCACTAGCATAGACAGGTGCTGGGCTGCTGACCCCTAGGCCCCAGGCCCCTGTCCAGTTGGCTGTGTTTTCACACAGAGACAACTTCCCAATCACAAGGTCAACCCCACCTGCCCTGACCTCCTGGGTCCCCTCCAAGGTTGTAGACATGCCTCCATCCCAGCCTGGGGCAGGCATCCCTGCAAGGCACACAGAGGCCATCAGGAGGCAGGTAGGACAGATCTGTTCCCACTATAGCCCAGAGCAGCTCAGTCACACCCCTGGGAGGCTGAAGACAGGGACTCTGTGCTTGGCCTGCTGCTCTCTTGCCTCCTGCCATGAGCTGCTTACCTCTGTCCTGAGTCCAATTCTCCCTCTGTAGACAGAAGGGGTTTGATCAGGCCACCCTGTGGTCAGTCCCCCAGTTTCATCATTCTGCAAGGTCCAACTGCTCCTCACACAAAACGCCTGGCAGAAATGTGGAACCAGTCAAACCTCAGTTTGTTCAGTGTTATCTCCACTGTATGAGCTCAGTTTTTCTGTCTGCACAGAAGTGGGGTTTATAATCCCCACCTTTAAATCAAGACTATTGACACACTGGAAGGAACATGGGTCTTGAGTCGGATAGGCTTGAGTGTGAATCCTGGTTCTGCCATTTGCAAGGCAACTCACTTTCTCTCTCTAGTGAAACTGAAGCCTCAGTTCCTTCATCTGCAAAATAGGCCTGTGGCATCTCCCTTGAAGAATTGTTGAGGTAAATGAAGCAAGCCATGCATCACACCTGCACACAGCAGAGGATTAAGGCTGGGGAGCTGTTATTATTGTGGTTGTAATTTACTCTAAAATGAGGGCCTGGCTAAGCTGATACCATCCCCAATTTCCACCACTATGCTCACCCTCTCTGGGTTTTTGGTGCTTGGGTTCCTCCAGTCTCTCCTCAGTAACAGAGCTTCCTGTGGCTGAAGGAATTCAGAGGGATTCCAGGGGCTTCTGGGATTCCTTTCAGGCTACAGAGTCCATGGTCCATGCAGTCCTTGCTGTTGAAAGTTATATTCTCAAATACATATGATGTGTCCTCAAACATATGATAGCCGCCCTCCCTGTTCTCCTGGCTCATGTGCTGGAGCAGACATAAATCCTTTTGGTGCGTCATTCCAATCTCACATTTTCTCACCCCACAGAGCCCTTTGTCCCTGCACACTGCTGCACAGCTTGGATTGTCAATTCAGAAGAGGATGTGGCACCAAAAGGGACTAGAAGCTCTGAATCTTAGGGTTGGAGGAAAATGAGTGGTACTTAGTTGAACCCCTCTTCTGATTGAACTTTCTCTACCCCACTTTTTGACGAGGGTCTATTCAGTCTATTCTTACTTCCAAGGAAGGGGAACTCACTGAAGAGAAAGGTGGGGCATATCATCACCCACATAGTTGCCAGTTAGCTGACTGGCTTTCTTGGAAAAATGACATTCAACAGTGACAGAAAAGCTTCTATCATGGGCAAGCTGTCTGGGAACAATAGCTCTAGAGAACAATACTGTTTTCTTGTCCACCCTCTCCTCAACTCTGCACTTTGTGGTCACAAAAAAATGAAGATATGACATTTTTTTTCTCTAGAATAACACAACTTTGTTAATGTGTCTCTTTTATTCACCCACCCACTAAACATTCCCGTAAGGAATCTACTTCAGATGCCCACAGAGTATGCATTTCAATTCCCAACATAATGAGCCAGCTTCCAGAAGAAGGAGGAGAAGCATGTAGAGGCACGGATAAATCATACCCTCTGCCAAATACCCTCTTCCACCTTCCAGTGGGGAGCTCAGAACCATCCTAGGACATGACTCAGTGGGGAACATTGTTTTCATTGTGCAGCTTCAGAAACTGAGGCACAGAGAAGTGAAGGTCACGCTTGTGAGGCACAAGCATGCACTAAATCCCAGGAATCTAAGACTTCCCAGCATAGTAATTCAGCCCCTAGGATAAATGTTTGTCTTGCTAGTCAGGGAAATTTACTGTGGCCTTTACAGAAGCCTTCTTCAGGCTCAAGATTATAAACAGGGAAACAGGACCTGGCGATTAGTTGAGTGAGTAACTGGCAGAGAAAGCTTTCAAGTAGGGAAAGGATCAATGAGTTGAAAAAAAAAAAAGAAACATCTTTTCAGAAGTCTTGGCCTCCCACCCCCAACTCCCTTACATTGTTTTAATTCTTCATGCTCAGTGTCTTCATTAAATATTTTTGAAGTGGGTTTTTATTTTGTTACTTTGTTTTGCTTTTTCTGTCAAGGTTATTTGATCTCATCTCCGACTTAGATTACTTCTCAGGTTGAATTGAACACAACCTTTGCCCAGTGAAACAGACAGCCTTCTTGCTTATGGGAAGTGTAAGCTTATGGTGCATGCAACCCTTCTTGTTGAAAGTTATATTCTGAAATACATATGATGTGTCCTCAAACATATAATACCCTCCTTCCCTCTTCTCCAGGCTCGTGTGTTGGAGCAGACATAAATCCTTTTGGTGCGTCATTCCAATCTCACATTTTCTCACCCCCACAGAGCCCTCTGTCCCCTCCAAGAGGCTGTGAAATAATAATAAAACAGATAAATGAGATAAATAATGAATGATAAAATAATAAAAATGATAAATAATAAAAAAGAGATAAAACGATCGAGAGGCCATGGAATAATAAAAAACACAACCGGAAATGGCTGAGCTACAGCATGTTCTGTTTCGCTGCTGTGTTGAGGCCATGGACACAGGTGGGCGTGGCAGCTCCGAGGGAGCCACCTGAGGAGTGGCCAACTCAGCAGTTTCTCTCCTTTACTCCCCTTGTTACCAGCAGTGGAGATAGCATGGGCTTCCCAGTTCTGCCATGTCCTTGCTGCATCACTTCAGCAAGTTGGGCAAGCTTTCTGAGTCTCGGTTTTCTCAGCCAGTCCTGCTCACCCGGCAGGCTCCGTGGGGGTGGGGCTGTACCTGTGGTGCTCAGCACTGTCTTCTTAAGTGCCTAGCAGATAACAGGCATTTGACACGTTTCTGCTACATGAAGGAACGGAATAAGGATACTCTCACTGCTGTTGCTGGATCGTGGTGAGGATTAAATGGGAAATTGTAAATAAAAGCCTAGAGTGTTTTAGATGTGCATGACACAGTAGCTCTTCCATTGCCAGATGCCTTCCTTCAGTGTCAGCACGGGGAAAGGATCCAGATGTTGCACCGAAGAGCCCCTTGTTCTGCAGATGAGCAAACAGAGCCTCAGATCTGTAGATTTGTTCATTTGTGCATTCATTCATTTCACATAGAGGGGACTATCAAGACAGAAAGTCTCCATGCTTATGAAGCTTACATTCTAGTGGGAGGAGACAGTAAATGAGTAGACAAATATATAAACAAGAATCATGTCACATACTAACACAGTGCTATGGCGAGCAAGAACACAGGGGAATGTAATGGAGGGGGGCTGGGAATGGGGGGGTACACTGGATGGGGGAACTAGGTGTGCCTCCCTGTAGAGGAGGTATAGGATATAAAAGTGGACCTGAATGACCAGAGGGAGAGAGTCGTACCAAACTCAGGAGCAAGAGTGTTCTAGAACACTGCCTTTCGGGTGTTTGCTCTCATTGGTCTTTTTTGCAGGAAGGGGGGACATGACTTTTATTTTGACATAATTTCAGATGTACAGGAAAATTCCAAGCATAGTACAAGGAACTCTCATCACTAATTGTTTATGTTTTGCCTCATTCTCTGTCCTCTCTCTCTAAATATACAATATACACATCACACATACACGCACACACACACACACTTTTCACAGAAACATTTGAGAGTGCACAGTGCGAACATACTGCCCTTTCACTCTATACTTCAGTGTGTGCTTCCTAAGAATAAGAACATTCGCTTACATAACCACAGTCCATATCTAATCTACAGCGCATGGTTAAATGGTATCAATTGCTCCAACAATAACCTTTTTAAATTGCACATATTTTTCCAGGCTAAGGGTCACATATTACACTGAGACCTCATGTTTCTTTAGTTTTCTTTAGTCTGGAATAGTTCCTTAGCCATTCTTTGTCTTTCTTGACCCTGACATTTTTAAAAGAGTGCAGGCCAGTTATTCTGTGGGACGTCCTTTCATTTGGGTTTGCTGATATTTCCTGAGGATTAGATTCAGGTGACACCTTTGTGGCAGGAACACCACAGAAGTGATGTTGTGTCCCCCTCAGTGCATCACAGCAGGAGGCATGTGGTGCTGTTTGTCCCTATGTTGGGGACATTAACGTTGGTTAATTGGTTTAGGTGGTCTCCTCCAGGTTTCTCCATGAAAAAATTGCCTTTTCCCCCTTTTTAATAAACGAGTAATTTGTGGGGAGGCACTTTTAGAATATAAGTGCTCTGATCCTCAATAATTTTAGCATACTCCATCTTCTACAACTTATTAGTTGCCATTGTACTGTAAGGAAGAGCTTTTCCTTCTCTCCCATTTACTTTATTTATGTATGTATTTATTTATATTTATTTTTTTGACACAGTATCTTGCTCTGTCATCCAAGTTAGAGGGTGGTGGTGCAATCACAGTACCCTGCAGCCTTGACCTCCTGGACTCAAGGGATCCTCCCACCTCAGCCTCCTGAGTAGCTGGAACTACAAGCATACCACCACGCCCAGCTAATTTTTTGATTTTTTGTAGAGACAGTATCACACTATGTTGCCCAGGCTGGTCTCAAACTCCTGGGCTCAAGCGATCCTCCAGCCTCAGCCTCCCAAAGTACTGGGATTTCAGACATGAGCCGCCATGCCTGACCCTACCCATTTATTTATATAATCATATAATTCTTTACATAACTATGAACTCATGGCTTTTTATTTTTTTCACTAGGTTATAATCTACTGCTATCAGACCACCTCAGATTTGACCAATGAGAGCCCTTCAGACTGGGTTCTGTGTCTTTCTGACATAGCCCCACCATTCTTCAGTCATTTCCTTGCCTTCTGGCACAATAAGATGTTTTGGGTTCCTCTGGTACTTTCCCTGCCCCAGCCCTGGAATCAGCCCTTTCTCCAATGAGCCTGGTTCTTTTGGTGTTAAAAGATATTTAGAATCCAAGATCTGGGGGCTGGGTGGGTTCCTGCCACCAGGTGTGTTACCACTTCCAGGATCTCTCTGGGGATAGAGCTAGAAAGCTCCTTGAACTCTGATGTGCATATGAGTGACTAGGAATATTGGTGAAGTGCAGATCCTCATTCACTGGGTCAGATCTGCCCGTGGGGGTGCATTGAAGACTCTGCCTGTCTCACAAGCTTCCAGGGCGTGCAGATGATACTGGTCCACAAGGCTCATCTTGAGCACCAAGTATGTAGGACAATGGTTCTCAAAAGTTGGTGTGCTTGGGAGTCACCTGGAGGGCTTGGTAAAATACATATTCCTGGGCCCTACTCCTAAAGTTTCCAGTTCAATAACCTTGAGCTAGGACCTGAGAATCTGCATTTCTAACAAGTTCCCAGGTGATCCTGGTCTTGCTGATCTGAGACCACACCTTGGGAACCACAAGATCTAGGACACTGGTTCTTAAAAGTGACTACACATTGGAATTCTTGGGGAGGTTTTGTTTCTGTTTTTGTTTTAAAAATGGATCTTTAAGGCTCCAGAGATAATTTAACTGGTGTAAGATGTGGCCTGGGCTTTGAGAGTTTTATGACCTCCATGAGTAGTTCTGTTGCTCAACATGATTTGAAAAGATTGTTCTAGGAAGAGGTAGGAGCAAATGCAAAGGCCTTTAGGAAGAAATTAGCTCAATATTTTCAAGGAATGGCAAGGAGGCCAGAGTGGCTGGACAGAAGGAGTTGAGGCCAGAGAGGCCAGGGCGGATTGGATCAGGAGGCGGAGAGATGGGTCAGGATTGTGGGTGTTACTCTGGTGACACAGGCAGCCACCAAGGGCTTTACACAGGGTGATGTGATCTGAAGGCCTTCACCAGGGCCTTCATCCAGCAGTTTCAAGGCCAGCTCTCCTCCTGTCAGTCAAGCGCTTTCTACCCAGAGCAGTCTGGCTTGTGATGAGTAAAGGACGAAATAGCTTCACAGCCTTCTCTAAGTACTCCCCATACTTTAAATCTTGCCCATGGATTTTGTTCAGAGTTACTGTCCAAGGCTTTGAAATCCCTGAAGGGTAAGTTTAGGCACAGTAATAAAGTATTACATCATGGGAGAAGGACTTGCAGATGAGGGATATTCAGGAGTGCTTTGCTTTAAGAAAACTTAATATATGTTGCACAACTGTGAATATACTTAACAGTACTGAACTGCACACTTATAAAATGGTTAAGATGGTAAATTTTATGTTATGCATTTTTTACTATAATCAAAAATAAAAATTAAAAAATATATAGTCACAATACTTTTACAAATATCTACTATACTTCACTAACACGAAAGTGACAGAAAAAAATATGCTGATAGTATAAAGAAGCTAAAATGTAAGTTGATCAAATGATGCACATCATTTACATGTTGAACAATTCTCAAAGATGTCAAGGGGCAGGAATGATCCTTCAAGGAAAAGTAACTTAGACCAAGAGGATTTTAAAGCTTCAGTAAAGGCTGATGATATTCATCATGTATATGAAGATAAGCCTGCCAAGCACTGTGTTCTCCAATTTGTTCATTTTTCCTTGTTCTTCAGGAAAGTCAGCATGGGTATTTCATTACCATATGGAAAACTATGCCATACCATTAAGAATAATAAAGAATTTGGCAGGGCGCGGTGGCTCATGCCTGTAATCCCAGCACTTTGGGAGACTGAGGCAGGTGGATCACCTGAGGTCAGGAGTTCGAGACCAGCCTGGCCAACATGGAGAAACCCCATCTCTACTAAAAATACAAAAATTGCCGGGCGCGGTAGATCATGCCTGTAATCCCAGCACTTTGGGAAGCTGTGGTGGGTGGATCACGAGGTCAGGAGTTTGAGACCAGCCTGGCCAGCATGGTGAAACCCCGTTTCTACTAAAAATACAAAAAAAAAAAAAAAAAATTAGCCAGGCATGGTGGCACACGCCTGTAGTCTCAGCTACTTGGGAGGCTGGGGCAGGAGAATTGTTTGAACCTGCCAGGCGGAGGTTGAAGTGAGCCGAGATTGCGCCACTGCACTCCAGCCTGAGTGACAGAGGGAGACTACGTCTCAAAAAAAAAAAAAAAAGAAAAAAAAATTAGCCGGGCATGGTGGCAGGCGCCTGTAATCCCAGCTACTCGGGAAGCTGAAGCAGGATAATTGCTTGAACCTGGGAGGCGGAGGTTGCAGCAGTGAGCTGAGATTGCGCCACTGCACTCCAGCCTGGGGGATATGAGGGAGACTTCGTCTCAAAAAAATAAAAAGAAATAAATAAAATAATAGTAAAGAATTTAAGCCAAGCCTGAAAAAAACAAAGAATGTATAAAAGTACGAGCTTGGGAAATGGAAAAAGTTGGGGACAACGATTCACTTTAACAAAATAATTCTTTCTGTGAGGCTTTGCGCCTGGTTTCACCTATGAAATAGTGTCCTTCTAGAGCACAAAAGCACTCAACACACAGTGTTGCAGAAACATGACAAGCCTAGAAGAGGCCGGCTAGAGGCCTTCTGCAATGCCAGGTCCAACAGTGTGATAATAACTTGGAGATTTTGCTTATCTGCTTTATCTTCCAAAGGGCATTGCACAATATCAGTGTGCTTGGATTGGACAGGATTCCAGTGACACAGTTCATGTTCTATTTTGATTCTGGCAGTTGGTAACCTTTCTTCTAGGAAAGGGGAAATAAAACACCCCACTGGTGATATTCCGTTGTTCTGAGCATACGAGGGTGGTAAGGCTGCCGGGGGCAACTGACCAGAGGCAGGTGTGGTCCCTGGGTCATTTTTAGCCACACTCCCAGGCCCTGATATCTGGCGGGGAGGTCTGCAACTAGCTCTGTCAATCTGCCATGAGGATGACCTGCCCTTTCCCTTGGTTATTCAAGTCCCAGGTTTTTCCTGAGCAGAAGCTGACAGTGATGTCATTGTCTCGTGATGTTGTTGGGGTGACCTTGTTCATGGAGCTGGTTTCATCCATTTCTCTTCTACCTTGAAGCTGAACTGAGAAAGACATTGCTGAGAACCACAGAGTGGGAGGGCAGAGGACCCTGCAAAGGGGAAGCTCCCCTGTCCCCTCATCTGATTCCCAAACCCTTATCATGACCAGCTGTTATCCAACCCGGTTTCTAGCAGAACTCAGCCTGGAAAAGTCATACAGGAAAAACAATGCAAGGAGAGATGGAAGAAAACTTTTAAAAAAAATGTTGTAGTAGACTCAGCAAGGCAGAAACTATGGATTCATGAAGAATAGATTGGATCCTTGTTATAAAGACAGATAAATATTTATGGGTGGTCTTTTCAGAAAGGCATTCAGGAGGAGACAAGAAGCATCTTATTGAGAGCTGCTAGCCCCATTCCCAATTAAGGGAATCAAAGATGCCCTGAGCTCCAACTCCACGGCAGGACCTGAGCTCCATCCTTGATGGACATCTTTTCATCCTCAGCCCTTCTTCCTGAGGGGCACTGTCACTATCCTCATTTACAGAGGAGGAAACTAAGGGTCAGAGAGGTGGAGTCTGTTATTCAGTTGGGAAGCAGCAGTGCTAACGTTCACACGCATGGCTTTTTCACTCCAAATCTGTTCACTTTTCCTAGCACACACCAATGTCGGCTTTCAGATACTGCTACCAAGAGTTTTTCAAGAACTCCAAACCTAGGCTCTTTTAATCAATAGCAGTGATTGAGCCCTTTTCCTGAAACTCACATTGTTCAAGCTCAAAGGACACTGTATAGATGAGGACTCTAAGGCTATGAGCAGGAAAAGGGATCTGCTCAACAGGATGGCAGAATTCGGCCTCAGGCCCCAAAGAAAGCTCTCTCCACCCATCATTCAGTCATGTGCACAGAGCCAGCGCAGCAAAACCCACCACACCTGGATTGCGGCTTTGTTGGTGATCTCAGTTTAGCAGGATATGGGCACCACAAGAATGGTATTTTCCCTTACAACTTTCTCCCTGGGGCCTACATATTATGTAGCTATTGTAGGGTTGGAGTTCCACAAACGATCTGAGAGCTTGCTGGCCAGTATTAGTTCATGTTGATTGCAAAGCGAGGACTGAAGTGGAAAAGCAAAAGAGCACAGCACCACCTGGTGTTGCCAACTAAGACATGCAGGTTTAGGAGTAAAAACAACTCCCTGCATTTCCCTTCGTGTGAGGAGTGGAAGCCCAGAATGGGTGAGGAGCTGGCCAAAAGTCACAGAGCACACAGTGATCGAGCTGAGTCTTGCGGGTGTGATTTCCAACTCTGTGCTCCTCCCACGAGGCCTGGCCAAGGGGAGGGAAGCAGTCTTCCCCCTCCTGAATACCAGCTCACGCAGGGTCCCCATAGCACCTGTGAACTCAGAAGGAAGAACCTTTCCTTCGAAAAGAGAAAGGATGGTGAAATGCTGGCCTGTGATCGGAAGAAGGGAACCATGTAGCTGCAGGAGCGGCACACTGCACGGCTCCAGAGGCTACAGTATGAGCGGCACCACTGGAGCTGGGGCACACAGTGGCCTTTATTTAGGCTTTAGAACTAGATTAGCCTGGACTCACGGTGGCCTCAGGCAAGTCTATTTCACTCTTGGGCTCTTCATCCCCTTCTGTGAAATGAAGGTGCTGAATGACACCTGGACTTCCCAGGTCTCAGACTTTTGGCTCACTCTTCCCATGCCGACTGGCCTCCTTGCCGACCCTCCACCAGGAAAACCCTCAACTCAGAGCCTCTGCACGGCCTCCAGTTTCTGGAAGAATGCTGTTTTGCCAAATCCCCTCGGGGCCTGTTCCCTCCTGCTGTTCAGATGTCCACTCAAATGTTCTCTGCTGAGACAGACCTCTGCCTGAGCCCCATCCTCCCCACCCCCGACAACACCATGTCACCTCCCATCTCCTCACCCACTTCAGGTCCTTTCCAGCTCTTACATCGTGCACATAGTTGGTCTTGCTCAGGCCTCTGTGGACAGATCCTGGCACAGAGCAGACATCTGAAAATAACTTTCAATGGAACAAATCAAGTTATTTCAAATTCATCATTCTCCTGAAAACTATCTGGGAAAGGAAAGAGCAGGCACATTTGGAATAAGCTGAAGGAGTGGCCTCTCAGTGCCCCTTCCACCTCTGTGCCTGTGACCCTGGTGTCAGTGATTTGGCAGTAACATCCCAGCACCACCCTAGCCTGCTCCTAGGGCCACTTTCCAGCCCTTACAACTGACCTTAGGACAGGAGCTATTTGCCTAGCTGGTACGTGACACAGCAGGAACTCACAGCCAGGTTTCTCTGACCCCGCTGCACTGCTAGACCCTGTATGGTCAGTTCTGCACCTCACTAAGGGTCACTCTGGGGCTTGTGTCAACACTCAAGCCCAGATCCCTGCAGCACTGCAGGTGGGTGGGATGAGCACCAAGAAAACATTCCTCTGGAGTAATCAATATCAGAAACTGCAATGGGGCATGCTGCCTCCACACCCAGGATATTTCTAGAAGCAGCCAAGGAAATAAGAACCTACATGCTCTGGTTTATTAAAATTGGGCAATGCATCTAAAGGAATTTAAAGCATTTGGCCTTATCTTCCTTGTTTCTTCGTATTAGTTTTCCATGTAAATTAATAACTAGTTAGGTATCTGGAGTTGGCAAATACTGATATTTTCAGGTAAATGGTACTCGGGAGGATGGCCACGAGGGTAAAAAATGGGGAACATTGTCCTCTTGTAGGAAGGAAACCACAAGTGTCTGGAAAACAACGTGCAAAGTTCACCTTCTTTCAAACTCCCATTTGAACCTTCCATCCACAGTGCTGATCACAAAGCCCTGTTGCACTAGTCTTCTTGTCATTTAAATATTCATTCAACATTTATTGAAGACAAATTCTTGGTCAGGCCCTGTGCCAGGGGTTGTGAATATGGTCTCTGTCTGTAAGTAGCAATTTGTCTCATGGAGCTTAGTGTTCTTCAGTCCACTCTGTTCAAGTACCCTGCCCTCCCCGGAAGCTCTGAGGACCCCGATACCCACCCCTAGCTTAACAGCCCTCTTGTGTTGCCCATCTCCTACCTAGACCCCTCGAGAGGACTCAGGCCCAGTCAGCCAACAAATCTGAGCTCCACCCATACTGATCCCCACACAGGTTGCTCCAGAATCTCCCGGATTCCAGAGCAATAGCTTAAAGTCAAAGTGTCAGTCTGAGGTGTGTTCTAAGAAATTTGTTACTAATAGCAAAGTACCAAAGGGATTTATTTTCCTATAAGTTGGGGCAGACTAAAAGTTTTCCTCTGTAATAGGCATTGTGTCCAGCTCCATTCCCCCTTCCCTCTGGTTTCCTTTAGAGAACAACCCCTCCCTCTACACTCAGACCACACAGTTCAGGTGGGGATAACCTTGCTCTTAGTTCCAGGAATGGACGTGTGACTAAGGCCTGACCAATCAGAGTCCCACATTCTCAGGGCCGTAAAAACCAGCCCACAGCTGGGCACAGGGACCAAGCAAGGAGGATGAGCCCACTGCAGCTGGAGGGCAGGTAGGCTGGAAGTCTGCATCTGCTACAGGGAGGAGCTTGCCCATGAACGAAATCCACGTGGTTCAGCAGAGCTGAGTGACAGAGAAACATCAATTGTGCTTCTTGATCTAGCCAGGATGACTCCTGAAACTTTTATTAATTTTCTACATTGAACATAGCTGAGCATTACTCACACCTGACATCTGTTCAAACAATGGAACATTCCTCGCCTCCTGGCAGCAGGCTAAAAGCAATATGGGCAATAGCTAAGTATTATTTGAGACAGGGTCTTGTTAATGTTGCCCAGCCTGATCTCCAACTCCTGGGCTCAAGTAATCCTCCCGCCTCAGTCTCCTTAGTGGTTGAGTTTGCAGGTGTGCCTCACCGCACCCAGTTTAACTAAGTAATATACACAAAATTAAATTAAAGGGTGTGTGAAACCACTTTCTGCCTCTTAGTGTGTAGAGGGATAGTAGTCTAGTTTGGGCAAATCTTCAAAAATCACATTTGAAATTTGAAAATCGTCCATTTGTAGCTAATGATTAAGTTTAACTTGGGATACTCAAGTTACTTTTCATTTTGGGTACATTCCATCTCAAATATGTGGTCCCATATTTTGTCCATTTTTCTTTGTGGAAGGCAATGGCAATTCATATCAGCTTCTTTCATAAAACCACCAAGACAGGGATCCAGGCATGACACCTGCTGGAGAGGCTCCCCTTAGGCTAATCTGACACCTCGTTGCAGAAACCACCAGTCACCAGCTCGTGACCACGGCCATCCAGCTGGCTGGAGCCGAGTGCTCTGCAGACTCAGAAGCCCAAGGTGTGGCTCCCAGGGGCCCTCACAGCATAATCCCTCAGTGGACAGCACCCCTGCAGAGGAAACCTCAATGTGGACCATGGCAGGGTCCTGCTTGAGCTGTCTCTTGTGGATTGAGTCCTAGCTCTAAAAGGACTCACACATTGCCTCCCCTCCCTCCATTTCCTAACACACAGGTGGCTATTCTGCTGTTAACCTTTTATTGTCCCTCCCCCTGTATCTTAGCAGCTAGGAAATGAAGTGGGTTGGTATGTTGTAGTTGGATGTGCATGTGAGAGTAACAATGTCAGATATTAAGGTTCATGGGTTTTAGAAATGTGTATAATCAAGTCCTCATAGCCAAAAGTTTTAGTGTAAACCATCAGTTCCCAGAGAAAAAGGAGAAATGTAACTAAGAATGAAGAGAAGAAAGTGTCCAGAAATTCAGTGTGACTATCAGAAACCACTAAAAATGAATGTAGCGCTGGGGAGAACTGCAGACTGGCAGAGCGAGGCCAGATGGCCTGTCACACCACACCGTAGTGAACACTAGGAGCCAACAGACTGCCCAGAGCCAAGGCCTTGGCACCACACCCACACCACAGGCTCACACAGGTAGGAGGAGGCAGGCAGGTTCAATCTTGCTGCCATGCACTAATAACCACAGGTGGCTTGAGGTCTTTGAGGTTGTTTCTTCTAACATTCTGCAGGAGGGAGTTCATTTTTCAATAGTGAACGGGCTGCTGTAAACAGGTCACCTCCTGGGACCACTACAGTTTAAGGACAAAGTGTGGGGATAGCACAAGTGAAGGGAGGGTGTCTCTCCTGCCTCCTCACCTAAGATGAAACCTCCATCAGCTCACCCACACTTGTTTTTCTCTTCTCCATGAACTTGCAGGGGCATGTACCACTAGTAAGGAAAATAAAACCTTTTAAATATGTCTACTGAAAGCATCTTTCTTGCACAAGGCTTAAAGTACCGTGCATTTGTGAGCATACTGTGCTTGATAATGAACACACACACACATTCAGCTCATTTACGGACAAACCATCCACAAGTTGGATTTTCTACATTTCAAAATGGAATGACCATAGTGGAGAAGGCCAGGTTCTAAGTCCTGTCTTGATAAAGTTGGAGAGATTGTAACATGCTTTTCCTTTTCTCTTTAGGTTTTAAGCATTATGTGCTGACTGAAGCTAGAAATAAAAGTAACTTTGCTTTTAGCCAATTTCTGCTTTACTGTGCCACTGAGACATGTTGTTTGAGACCCCTCATCATTAATGGCCAATGATCCAAGAGTAGAAAAATGGTTTGAGTCATAATTATAAGCAGGTATGACCAAGCTGAACCACGTCTGACCTTAGAATTAAATCCGGCCAGAGAAAAGAGAAATCGTGGTTTGTTCTGTCTTCTATTGCAGGGTTAATGTTTACAATGTCCGTCTGCCCCTTTCTCCCATATTTGGGTGCTCTTCCCCATGCTCCTATGGCATCCTGCATGTGCATGATTCTATCAGCACTAATCTTACTGCCTGCAATTGTTGGTTTAAACATCTGCCTCCCCAGAAGATTTGAGGGCAGAATTTTTTTTTTTTTGGACACAGAGTCTCGCTCTTGTTGCCCAGGCTGAAGTGCAATGGTGTGATCTTGGCTCACTGCAACCTCTGCCTCCCGGGTTCAAGTGATTCTACTGCCTCAGCTTCCCGAAGAGCTGGGATTACAAGTATGTGCCACCATGCCTGGCTAATTTTTGTATTTTTAGTAGAGACAGGGTTTCACCACATTGGCCAGGCTGGTCTCAAACGCCTGACCTCAGGTGATCCACCCGCCTCCCAACTGCTGGGATTACAGGCGTGAGCCACTGTGTCTGGCCCAGACAGCATTTTGGTAAAACTCTGGTTGCCAGCACTCAAACCTGGTGCCTGAAACACAGTAGGTGCACTGCAAATGTGTGCTAAGGTAAGACGTGGGCTCACCTTAAATCATTCACAAGACAGAAGACGGCACTGAAAAAAATCTACGAGGAAACACCAATTTAAAGAAAAAAAAAATGAGAAAAATATCTGTGAGAATAATGGAGCAAACAAGTCCTGAATAAGAGTTCTGCATCTTGGTGGTCATATTTATTGGAAGAGCTTAAGAAAAATGAAAATACCATTTCACTTAAGAAGTTGTGAGTTATCTGCAAATCAACTCATTTCAGGCGTGGAAGAATCCCCATAATTATTTCTTAATATCAAAATGTATGCAGGTTTCTCTTTTGAATGTTTTGTACATTTAGAAAGGCCACTGTACAAAGTCTCCTGTTTTCCATACAGGACAAATTCTTTGTTTCAGCCAACTCTCAATGGAGGGGCAACCAGGACAACGCCATCTCCCCGAACAAAGAGCATTGGAATATTCCGTTTCGTTGACTAGAAAAGAAAAAAAAACAGAACATATTTATACAATTGTGTATTACTGCTTATTGTTTGTGACAGAAATGTTAAAAAATGGATTCATCATGACACAAAAAAATTGGATTAAAAAACCTGATCACTTACCTTGGTAGCACCAAGAACCAATTTATCAACTGCTTTCTTTCGACAGTCGTGGCAGAGACTGGAGCTACCCATTAAAACTCACTCTCCTCCTCCTGGGCACACAGCTGGACTATGTTTCTTATTCTTCCTTGCAACCAGATGTAGCCATCGGATTGCTTTAACCAATGTCAAGTAAACAGAAATGGCAGGACTATATCCAGACTGACCCAGAATGCCCCTCTGCGATCGTTCCTTTAACGCTAAATGAACTAAGATAATGGCGAGAGCTCAGGGATGGCAGAGCCACTGATAGGCAAAGCCTGGGTCCCTGACTTACCACCTGGAAGAAAGCTATTGTGCAGACCTAAACCCCACCAGGGCTGTCATGTGGACAAGAGATCAACTTCTACTTTGCTGAGTCATTATGTGTTACTTCTGTGTGCTATTGTGGTCACACATATGGAATGGATACCTTGACACGTTAGCTTAGTGGTCAGGCCTTGGGCAGCAGAGAAACACATCAATGTTTGAAATCCTAATATTATGCCTTGGCAAAATATTAGATAAAACTTGGAATGTAGCCCAAGGGGCTCCTAAACTTACGAGCTCTGGGAGAAGAGGCTGGAAAAGCCAAATGTTAGTAGGTGTTGCTGTTAGCCTAATGCATTTAGCAGGGCAGTAGAAAAAAACAGAAAAGCTCAGGCAAGAACTAGTTGGCTTTCAAGCAGAGATGAAAAGAAACAGGATTCACAGGGTTAGAAAACCCACTGACTTTTAGACCACAAGTTACAGAAGTAAGTATGAAAAAAGGCTTTGAGAAACAAGGCCCAGTAAAATTCCCCAGGTAAACAAACTCAGCTCTGAGGCAAAGATCAGATTAAGGGTGTTGTCTTTCCACCCAAACTTTTGTAGCAAATGGCCTCAAGGTAGTCAACATTAATTTCAGAAAGCAGAACAGGGGTGAGAAACTGAAGAAATAAAGCAGTCCTATAAACTATGCCTAGGGAAGAGCTTAGACAGGTTACTGGCCCTTTGAATTGTTTGGATGTAAACAGTTCAGAAACCTATGTTCCAAGTTTTTAAAGAAATTGCATTGCCAAAGAAACCATCAGCCTGGCCAAAAAACAAAAACAAAAACAAAAAACAAAAAACCTTTGACTCCTTGAGTCTTCCAGCATAATAGAAGTTGGCCCTGAAAGCTCTGCAGACCCCATTTAGGGTTGCCATATTTTGCAAATCAAGATGTAGGACGCACAATTAAATTTAGTATAAGTTCCAAACACCGGATGGGACATATTTCATCTAATCGGGGGATTTCTGCTGCTACCAGGACAGGGAGCATTCATGCCCTCCCAGTGGGATTCATCACTGTTAGGGACCAGTAACTGTCTTATGTTTCTCATTTCTTCCTTCTCTGAAAGAGAGTTGTTGTGGTGGATATCCTGTCCCTGCTGTGTTTATCATGAATGTTGGAGGGGTAAAATTATTCGTCTTCTTTGGGGTATGGGTGTCTGTACAAGTGACCACATGTAGTCTGACAGAGAAATGAAAGTCACGTGGCAGTCCTGCACCCTGAGCTGGATATCCTGCTTGCATCCTTTGGGGTAGAGATGTGTTCTGTTTGGGAAGTAGGATTCTGCAACACCCACTATCGTTGATCTCTGCAGCAACTTGGCCCTCAAACTGACAAAGCTCAAGACAGCCAAGGGCACACAGCTTTATACAAAGGAAACACAGCACATGCCCGCTGGGCAGCGGCAAGTGTCTCAGCAGAAGTCTTTACAGCATTCCAAGGATTCTTATCTAGCTACCCAAATGACTTCTTAGTTAGCAGGTAGGTGCAGGAGCCATCCTGGCTTAACTGCCCCAAGCTCCACACCAGAACCAGTATCTTTTATAACAGTTCCATAAATGTGGCTTCATAGTCACCAAGGAGGGGGCACACTCCACTCCAAGGGTTGCATTGCTCTCAGGAAAAACCATTGCTATGGGCTCCTAACAGTATTCAGAGCTCATTCACAGTTCTCTCAGTTCAGATGCAGTTTACAAACCAGGGGCCTCTTTTTAAAATATAGCAATATTTTTTATTAACACAGCTGATATTCCAATTTTATCTGTTTCTAGGGAAAATGAACTGGTAAGTTAACCCATGGTCATTTTTCCATAAAGAATTTTTTTTTAAAGCCCTTTGCTCACAGGGATATATAGACACTGGTTGCCACGGGGGCAGACTATGGCAGAAACTGCTAGCTGTTCATAAAAATTCCTTCTTCCTTCCTAGGCACACAATTCTACTGTATTTCCCAGGCTCCCTTACAGTTGGGTAGGGTCATATCACTGAGCTCTATCCTAAAAAATTTAAGAGGTGTAGTACTTCCAGGCTGATTCATAAACTTCTCATGTACACTCCTCCACTCCTTTTTGCTCCCGCTGGCTGGATGTGAAACGATGACAAAAGACTTAGGGGTTGGAGGAGCCACAAGACACAAGGAGTCTGGGTTCCTGAATGACTGCGCGCAGGAAACCTACCTAGAATAATTATGTCATTGAGAAACAAACTCCAGCAGTGCAGAGCCACTGCACATCTGTGAGTCTGCTGAGCCAGTACATGTTTAGGGGGTACCTGTTACCATAGTCTAGCCAACACAAACTAATATGCCCACAACAGTATACTTTCAACAACCCATGTGTGAGGACTCTCCCCTGGGCTGTCTGGTCATAACACCCAGGCAGGAGATCTGGCTACAGATAAATAATTCCTGAGAAAGAAGGGGACTCTAGTACAAGGAGTTCAGTGTGTAAACTTAAGTGCTCTAGGTTAAAAGAAAAAAAAAAGAAAAAAAAAGAAAAGGATGCTATAAACTCAATATCAGAGAAAAGTATTAAATGTTCTAGTACTGGTGATGAATTTCACCCAGAAATTTTTTTTTAAGTGTGCATGTGTGTCCGATAGGTGACAAGGCTTGGATCTGCAGTCCTTGCAATGAAACAGAATCCTCTGTTTAAAACTTAGAGTCAACCTGCAATGAAATCTGAAGTCCACTCATACAAACATTTGCAGTGCCCATTATGTGTCAGGTACTATGATAGGCATTAGACACAGGGAGATGAATAAAACATGGACTGTCCTCCTAGAATCCCCATTCCAGAAATAAAAAGAGAGAGTATGAATTTATTCTGCAGGTATACTCTCACATTAAGAAAAGGATAAAATTGAGATTTCTCCTCTCTGGACAGGCTATCTCTGTAAAAAAGGCAGCAGCCCCAGTCAGGAGCTTATAGCAGACTTAAACGTCTCTGCCTGATGGCTCTGAAGAGAGCAGCAGACCTCCCAGCACAGCATTCGAGCTCTGCTAAGGGTCAGTCTGCCTCCTCAAGTGGGTCCCTGACCCCATGTATACTGACTGGGAGATGCCTCCCAGTTGGGGCCAACAGACACCTCACACAGGAGAGCTCTGGTTGGCATCTGGCAGGTGTCCCTCTGGGTTGAAGCTTCCAGAGGAAAGAACGGGCAGCAATCTTTGCTGCTCTGCAGCCTCCGCTGGTGATACTCAGGCAAACAGGGTCAGAAAACTCCAGCAGACTGGCCACAGAGGGGCCTGACTGTTAGAAGGAAACAAACAAACAGAAAGAATTAGCACGTCCACCGAAAGACCCCATCCGAAAGTCACCAATATCAAAGACAAAAGATAGATAAATCCACAAAGATGGGGAAAAACCAGCACAAAAAGGCTGAAAATTCCAAAAACAAGACCGCCTCTCTTCCTCCAAAGGATCACAACTCCTCGCCAGCAAGGGAACAAAGCTGGACAGAGAATGAGTCTGACTAACTGACAGAAGTAGGCTTCAGAAGGTGGGTAATAACCAACACCTCCGAGCTAAACGAGCATGTTATAACTCAATGCAAGGAATCGAAGAACCTTGAAAAAAGGTTAGTCAAATTGCTAACTAGAATAACCAACGTAGAGAAGAACATAAATGGCCTGATGAAGCTGAAAAACATAGCACGAGAACTTCGTGAAGAATAAACAAGTATCAATAGCTGAATCGATCAAGTGAAGAAAGCACATCAGTGATTGAAGATCAACTTAATGAAATAAAGAGAGAAGACAATATTACAGAAAAAAGAATAAAAAGGAACAAACAAGCCTCCAAGAAATATGGGACTATGTGAAAAGAACAAATCTACATTTGATTGGTGTACCTGAAAGTGACAGAGAGAATGGAACCAAGTTGGAAAACACTTTTCAGGATATTATCCAGGAGAACTTCCCCAACCTAGTAAGACAGGCCAACATTAAAATTCAGGAAATATACAGACCACCACAAAGACGTTCCTCAAGAAGAGCAACCCCAAGACACACAATCGTCAGATTCACCAAGGTTGAAATGAAGGAAAAAACGTTAAGGGCAGCCAGAGAGAAAGGTCGGGTTACTCACAAAGGGAAGCCCATCAGACTAACAGCGGATCTCTCTACGGAAACCCTACAAGCCAGAAGGGAGGGGAGTGGGGGCCAACATTCAATGTTCTTGAAGAAAAGAATTTTCAACCCAGAATTTCATATCCAGCCAAACTAAGCTTCATAAGTGAAGGAGAAATAAAATCCTTTACAGATACGCAAATGCTGCGGGATTTTGTCACCACCAGGCCTGCCTTATAAGAGCTCTGAAAGAAGCACTAAACATGGAAAGGAACAATCAGTACCAGCCACTGCAAAAACATACTACATTGTAAAGAATATGGACATTATGAATAAACTACATTAACTAACGGGCAAAACAACCAGCTAGTATCATAATGACAGGATCAAATTCACACATAACAGTATTAACCTCAAACATAAATGGGCTAAATGCTCCAATTAAAAGAAACAGACTGGCAAATTGGATAGAGTCAAGACCCATCAGTATACTGTATTCAGGAGACCCATCTCACATGCAAAGACACACATAGGCACAAAATAAAGGGATGGAGGAATATTTACCAAGCAAATGTAAAGCAAAAAAAGCAGGAGTTGCAATTCTAATCTCTGATAAAACAGACTTTAAACCAACAAAGATCAAAAGCGACAAAGAGGGGCATTACATAATGGTAAAGGGAACAATGCAGCAAGAAGAGCTAACTATCCTAAATATATATGCACCCAATACAGGAGCACCCAGATTCATAAAACAAGTTCTTAGAGACCTACAAAGAGACTTAGACTCTCACACAATAATACTGGGAGACTTTAACACCCCACTGTCAATATTAGATAGATCAACGAGACAGAAAATTAACAAGGATATTCAGGACTTGAACTCAGCTCTGGACCAAGCCGACCTAATAGACCTCTACAGAACTCTCCACCCCAAATCAACAGAATATATACATTCTTCTCTGCCCCTCATTGCACTTATTCTAAAATTGACCACATAATTGGAAGTAAAACACTCCTCAGCAAATGCAAAAGAAAGGAAATCTTAACAATCTCTCAGACCACAGTGCAATCAAATTAGAACTCAGGATTAAGAAACTCACTCAAAACCACAAATACATGGAAACTGAACAACCTGCTCCCAAATGACTACTGGGTAAACAACGAAAAGAAGGTAGAAATAAAGATGTTCTTTGAAACCAACGAGAACGAAGACACGACGTACCAGAATCTCTGGGACACATTTAAAGCAGTGTTTAGAAGGAAACTTATAGCACTAAATGCTCACAAGAGAAAGCAGGAAATATCTAAAATTGACACCCTAACATCAAAATTAAAAGAACTAGAGAAGCAACAGCAAACAAATCAAAAGCTAGAAGACATGAAATAACTAAGATCAGAGCAGAACTGAATGAGACAGAGACATGAACAACCCTGAAAAAATAATCAATGAATTCAGGAGGGTTTAAAAAAAAAAAAAATCAACAAAATAGACCGCTAGCCAGTCTAATAAAGAAGAAAAGAGAGAAGAATCAAATAGATGCAATAAAAAATGATATAGGGGATATCACCACTGATCCCACAGAAGTACAAACTACAATCAGAGAAGACTATAAGCATCTCTATGCAAATAAACTAGAAAATCTTGAAGAAATGGATAAAGTCCTGGATACTTACACCCTCCCAAGTCTAAACCAGGAAGAAGTTGAATCCCTGAATAGACCAATAACAAGTTCTGAAATTGAGGCAGTAATTAATAGCCTACCAACCAAAAAAAGTCCAGGACCAGACAGATTCACAGCCGGATTCTATCATAGGTACAAAGAGAAGCTGGTACCATTCCTTCTGAAACTATTCCAAACAATAGAAAAAGAGGGAATCCTCCATAACTCATTTTATGAGGCCTGCATCATCCTGATACCAAAGCCTGGCAGAGACACACACACAAAAAAGAAAATTTCAGGCCAATATCCCTGATGAACATTGGTGCGAAAATCCTCAATAAAATACTGGCAAACTGAATCCAGCAGCACATCAAAAAGCTGATCCACCACGATCAAGTCAGCTGCATCCCTGGGATGCAAGGCTGGTTCAGCATATGCAAATCAATAAATATAACCCATCACATAAATAGAACCAGTCACAAAAACCACATGATTATCTCAATAGATGCAGAAAAGGCCTTCAACAAAATTCAACACCTCTTCATGCTACAAACTCTCAATAAACTAGGTATCGATGAAACATATCTCAAAATAATAAGAGCTATTTATGACAAACCTACAGCCAATATCATACTGAATGGGCAAAAACTGGAAACATTCCCTCCGAAAACCGGCACAAGACAGGGATGCCCTCTCTCACCATTCCTATTCAACATAGTATTGGAAGTTCTGTCCAGGGCAATCAGGCATAAGAAAGCAATAAAGGGTATTCAAATAGGAAAAAAGGAAGTCAAATTGTCTCTGTTTGCAGATGACATGATTGTATATTTAGAAAACCCCATCGTCTCAGTCCAAAACCTCCTTAAGCTGATACGCAACCTCAGGATACAAAATCAACGTGCAAAAATCACAAGCATTCCTATACACAAATAACAGACAAATAAAGAGCCAAATCATGAGTGAACTCCCATTCACAATTGCTACTAAGAGAATAAAATACCTAGGAATACAACTTACACGGGATGTGAAGGACCTCTTCAAGGAGAACTACAAACCACTGCTCAAGGAAATCAGAGCGGACACAAATAAATGGAAAAAGATTCTATGATCATGGATAGGAAGAATCAATATTATGAAAATGGCCACACTGCCCAAAGTAATTTATAGATTCAATGCTAACCCCATCAACCTACCACTGACTTTCTTCACCGAATTGAAAAAAAATACTTTAAACTTCATATGGAACCAAAAAGAGCCTGCATAGCCAGGGCAATCCTGGGCAAGAAGAACAAAGCTGGAGGCATCACACTACCTGACTTCAAACTATATTACAAGGCTACAGTAACCAAAACAGCATGGTACTGGTACCAAAACAGATATATAGACCAATGGAACAAAACGGAGGCCTCAGAAATAACACCACACAGCTACAACCACCTGATCTTTGACACAAAGATCTGACACAAGAAATAGGGAAAAGATTCCCTATTTAATAAACGGTGTTGGGAAAACTGGCTAGCCATATGCAGAAAACTGAAACTGGATCGCTTCCTTAAACCTTGTATAAAAATCAACTCAAGATGGATCAAAGACTTACATGTAAGACCTAGGACCATAAAAATCCTAGAAGAAAACGTGGGCAATACCATTCAGGACACAGGCATGGGCAAAGACTTCATGTCTAAAACACCAAAAGCAATGGCCACAAAAGCCAAAATTGACAAATGGGATCTAACTAAACTAAAGAGCTTCTGCATAGCAAAAGAAACTATCATCAGAGTGAACAGGCAACCTACAGAATGGGAGAAAATTTTTGCAATCTATTCATCTGACAAAAGGCTAATATCCAGAATCTACAAAGAACTTAAACAAATTTACAAGAAAAAAACAACCCCATCAAAAAATGGGCAAAGGATATGAAGAGACACTTCTTAAAAGAAGACATTTATGCAGTCAAAAGACATATGAAAAAATGCTCGTCATCACTGGTCAATAGAGAAATGCAAATCAAAGCCACAATGAGATACTATCTTATGCCAGTTAGAATGGTGATCATTAAAAAGTCAGGAAACAACAGATGCTAGAGAGGTTGTGGAAAAATTAGGATGCTTTTACACTGTTGGTGGGAGCATAAGTTAGTTCAACCACTGTGGAAGACAGTGTGGCGATTCCTCAAGGATCTAGAACTGGAAATAAAATTTGACCCAGGCATCCCTTTACTGGGCATACACCCAAAGGATTGTAAATCATGCTACTATAAAGACACATAAACATGTATGTTTATTGCGGCACTATTCACAATAGCAAAGACTTGGAACCAACCCAAATGTTCATCAATGATAGACTGGATTAAGAAAATGTGGCACATATACATCATGGAATACTGTGCAGGTATAAAAAAGAAGGAGTTCATGTCCTTTGCAGGGATATGGATGAAGCTGGAAACCATCATTCTCAGCAAAATATCACAAGATCAGAAAACCAAACACCCCATGTTCTCACTCATAAGAGGAAGTTGAACGATGAGAACACATGGACACAGGGAGGGGAACATCACACACCAGGGCCTGTCGGGAGCTGGGAGGCTAGGGGAGGGATAACATTAGGAGAAATACCTAATGTAGGTGACGGGTTGATGGGTGCAGCAAACCACCAGGGCACGTGTATACCCATGTTACAAAACTGCATGTTATGCACATGTAACCCAGAACTTAAAGTATAATTAAAAAAAAAAAAAGATAAAATTATTTACAGCAGAATAGGTTTAATTAGCAAAATATTGGAAATGGCTATCTGTCCATCAATAGGAAAACAGTTAAATTATGGTACATCTATACAATGAAGTACCATAAAGCTAAAAATGAAAGCACAAGGAAGCTATGTATGAAAGGGAAAGAGCACTGAGATAAAAAAACAGGGGAAGGGAGAATAATTAACATTCATTAGCATATGCATAAATACATGAGAAGATTCTCAAGAAACCAGTAACAGCGCTTATGTCTGGGGGTGGGGTGTAAAGATGATGAACAGAGGATAGGGTGGAAGACTTTTTACTACACTGTGTTCCTTTCTGCATTTTGTGATTTTAAGACTGTGTGAGTCTAGCATCCATTCAAAAAGTTATATTAAAATGGAAGCAACTTAAAATGAGTAAGAAAAGAAATATGTGTTAAGTACTATAGGGTGATATGGACCATGTGGTCTCAGCATGGACCATAAAGAGTTAGCTCTGTATAAGGGAGCAGGTCTAGAGCTGCTCTAATACAAGTGCCACTAGTCAAAGGTGGCTCATTAAATTAAAATTAAATAAAATTAAATGTTCAGTTCCTTAGTCACACCAGCACCCACATCAAGTGCCAAAGAGCCACAAGTGGCTCACAGCTCCTGTAATGACAGCTTAGATAGAAATTTTCACTACTGCAGATAGTTCTATTATTACAGTGCTAATCTACAGAAAGGTCTAGAAGAGCCATCTGATGCTGTAGAAGACTTTCAGGCAAGCAGAGGGAGCAGAGGGCTCAGTTACAAAAGGGTGCAACGTCCCCAAGAGAAACTGTCTGGTGAACCAAACTATGAGGTGTTTGGTGAAGGAAGGTAGTACACATGATGGACAGCCGAAAAAGTAGGCTGGGTCAAATAACACAGACTGTTCACAATCTGTAAAATGGAAACTCCAATTATGGAGGACCAAGAATCAGAAGAGTAAGACTGACTGCTTTCCATCTTCCCCTTTATAAGTCAGCAGTCAAATTAATTATTTAGAAGTCAATTATGTAAGTTATAGGTGGAAAAAAACCCAACAACCCTATGGTTTATGGGTCCCCCATACTGTTTTGGTGATAACGTTGATGTTCATTAGTTATTTCAATAGACGAGAGAGAGAGCAACATGTAAAATCGGTCAAGGTAAGAAACCATTTAGTCTGGTTTCCCATCTTGGTTTCCCATCTTGGAGATGAGTAACAAGAGCGCACAGGACAGTGAAGTAGTTAGTCTCCATGGCACTGAACCAGATGCAGACACTCTCCATAATATCACTGTCTTTCCTTTCTAAGTCTATTGTTAATACACATTTACACACTGAAGTATTCTCAGTCATCCAAAGATTCCATTTTAAATGTTTTACCCAATACATCATGGCAATGTGAAAAAAACTCATTAACTTAACAGACTTGGCTGACTGTTCTGCAGCTGCAATTCTAGGCACAAGAGAGATCACATGCACGCCAGCACACAGCGTTCAGGAGCTAACTAGTCCCAGTAGTAAAGGCAGCAATTAATCTTAATGGAGGTCAGTAACTACTGAGACTGTTATAGACACTCCACCCAGAGAAATGCACATGTGCACAGACACATAGCACCTTCAAACAGTTTCAGGAGGAACCGCACTTGGAGCAGACTACTAGGGATGACAGAGGTGGACCTTGCTGTTGGTTCACTGCAAACATGGAGTAAGTGGCAGTGTTCCCTTCTCTGTAAGAATAGACACCACAGTTGAAGACTCATTTCTGTCACAAGCAGAATTCAAGACAAGAGCATTAAAATGCTTATGAAGAGTCTACTCCCATGGTAAAATTCTTACGTTAATAATGTTACATGAATAAAGCAGAATATTAAAGCTGCACAGTCCATATTTTATCACATTTAAGATATCATTTGTAAGCTTAGTTGAACCGAAAAAGGAAAAATTTTGCCAATTAAATTATGACACAATTCTTTTTTTTATCACATCACCTGTAAGATGCAATCAGATTTTTGAGATGCTAAAATTTAAGAAAAAGTGCATCTTAGAATTGGTACTTATGATTGTGTCCATGTTAAGAAAACAGTAACAACCACCAAACAATAGTTACTAAATGAAATTCCTAAAGGGAAAAAAATGCAGATTTTAAAAAATACTATTCTTTCTTGGAGAAATAAGCCAGCAAAAATACATAAATAAATAAGTAAAAATTTAAAAAACAGAAAAAAATGTGAAATGTTTACACTTAGGAGAAAGAACACTAGCAAAGGAGTCAGGTGTGGTCAGAGAGGAGGAATGCCAGGATAAAGCAGAACTACAAAATCCAATGAAGGCTAACAGTTTAACAGTTACAATGTGCCTGTCACTAATCTGAAGGCTTTTCATGTAGCCCTCAATGAATCCTCTACGGTTATATGAAGTGGGTCCTCTTATTATTCCCAGTTTACAGACAAGGAAACACATTCACAGACAGGGTAGGTGAGCTGGCCCAATTAAAAAGGTGGTAAGCAAGGGAGTCAAGATTTGAATCCATGTAGTCTTGTACTCTGAGCCCACATTTTAACCAGTATGCCCCGGCAGGCTCAGAAACTGGCTTCCCAAATCTTAAAGATCTCTCTGCTACGGCCTGGCACAGTGGCTCACACCTGTAATCCCAGCACTTTGGGAGGCCAGGAGTTCAAGACCAGCCTGGCCAACATGGTGAAACCCTGTCTTTACTAAAAACACAAAAATTAGCTGTGCGTGGTGGCACATGCCTATAATCCCAGCTACTTGGGAGGCTGAGGCACAAGAATTGCTTGAACCCGGGAGGCGAAGGCTGCAGTGAGCTGAGATCGCCATTGCACTCCAGCCTGGGTGACACAGGGAGACTCTGTCCTAGGGGAAAAAAAAAAAAAAAAAAGACCTTTCTGACAAGATCATTGGTGATACTAATAAATGTGATTTTTTTTAAACATTGAACAAATAAAATGAATCTGCATAGCTCAGTGAACTATTTTCTAAAGAACCAGTGCCTGATATAACCAAATCATGCATGAGTAAAAGATCCATTTGAAGTGCAAGGCAGATTAATGAATTTTCACCTAACAAGAGTACAAAAAGTTTACTGTTATCGTTTCAGATTCCAGACTGCAAATAACCCTTGACTGACTACCACTTGTTCAGTTTGGGTGTAGTATCAAAGGTGGAACATCCACAAAACATACTTCTTCCTTTCCAACTACTTATCTGTGTGGTCAGATTTGCTTCATTTACAACATCTCATGATACATTTAATGCAGAAAAAAGATATAAGAATCTTCTAGCTGTCATTGATTAAGCCGAGCATTAAAGAGATTTGCAAAAACGTAAAACAAAGACATTCCTCATTAGACATTTTGTTTTAGAAAATATTTATTGTTCATAAAAATGTTACAGTAACATGTGATAGGTGTTTTGGTTTTGTTCTGAGAGAGTCTCACTCTGTCCCCCAGGTTGGAGTACAGTAGCACGATCTCAGCTTACTGTAACCTCTACCTCCCGGATTCAAGTGATTCTGCTGCCTCAGCCTCCCGAGTTGCTGGGATTGCAGGTGCCTGCCGCCACGGCCGGCTGATTTTTTGTGTTTTTAGTAGAGACAGGGTTTTGCCATGTTGGCCAGGCTGGTCTCAAACTCCTGAACTCAGGTGATACACACGCTCTGGCCTCTCAAAAGTGCTGGGATTACAGGTGTGAGCCACCGTGCCCGGACTTTTTTTTTGAGATGGAGTTTCACTCTTGTTGACCAGGCTGGAGTGCAATGGCACAATCTCAGCTCACTGCAATCTCCACCTCCAGGGTTCAGGCAGTTCTCCTGCCTCAGCTTCCCAAGTAGGGGGGATTACAGGCATATGCCACCACACCTAGCTAAGTTTTTGTATTTTTAGTAGAGACAGGGTTTTGCCATGTTGGCCAAGCTGGTCTTGAACTCCTGACCTCAGGTGATCCACATGCTTCAGCCTCTCAAAGTGCTGGGATTACAGGTGTGAGCCACTGTGCCCGGACTTTTTTTTTTTTTTTTTTTTGAGACAGAGCTTCACTCTTGTTGACCAGGCTGGAGTGCAATGGCACAATCTCAGCTCACTGCAACCTCTGCCTCCAGGATTCAAGCAGTTCTCCTGCCTCAGCCTCCCAAGTAAGTAGCTGGGATTACAGGCATATGCCACCACACCCGGCTAATTTTTTGTATTTTTAGTAAAGATGGGGCTTCACCATGTTGGTGAGGCTGGTCTCAAACTCCTGACCTCAGGTGATCCATCTGCCTTGGCCTCCCAAAGTGCTGGGATTACAGGTGTGAGCCTCGATGCCCAGCCAGGTTTTTTTAATGAATAAATATTTAAAAACTTTTTCAGTTTCAGTTTCTAATAAATTAAGTATTAACAGATCAAATCCATAGAAAATGAAAGAACACTGTCCACTATTACTGTTACACACTACTATACATAGCCACCTTGCATTGTTGTATCTCACTGAATCTGGGAACCCTATGAGGTAAGTGGTAGTATTCCTGCTTACCAATGAGAAGTCGGCTAACTTAATTCCCTTGCCCAAGGTAGCCCAAGTAGGAAGTGGTCAGGCCAGTACTGGCAACAACGTCTGTCAGATGCCAGAATCCCTGCATTTAATTGCTGTGCTCTATTGAGTCCATAAGTAGGTGTCAAAACATGATGCGCTTCCCATAAATATGAGTTAAGCTGTTTGAAAGAGAACAGGTGATATTTGCAAGCAATGAATAGAATTGCATGACTTACTTTATATATCTCTTCATATGTTTCTTCATCAATTTCTATAGTAGTCACAGTTTCTTCCACGTCTCCCAAGATCATATTTAAATGTTGATCATAAGCCTCAAGTGGGAGGGTAAAGAACCAAGAAATTTAATAATCAAATTATGAAAATGATCAAGGCTTAACAATATGCAAATTGCTCAATCACAACTAAGGCATTTGATACTTACATCACAAACTTTTACATGCAAATAAAAAGTAATCCTACTGTACTAATACACTGTTTCTTTACAAGTCATTTTAAATGATTACTTAATTGACCTGATAAAAATATAAAACTGCTCATATGGCCAAAAATAAATTTACTCAAAATCACTTGAAATTATTTTTAAAGTCTCCACCCCACTTGTTATCTAAGGCAGTCACATCATTTATAATATTTAATTATGAAAAACAGCAGATCCATCTTCATCATTTATCAGTAGACATCCTTCAAATTCACCTATAACAATGTGACAAGAAAAATACAGTAAAGAAGATAAAATCCTTTGTTTACTGGTAAGATGATGGCATTGCAGTCTTCTAAAGGCACACGGTAGACTACATGTTGCAGAGAGAAAGTAAGTAGAGCAACACCCTGCCCATTTCTAACCTATCCAAAACTTAAATGCACCTGTGGGCTCAATCAATAAATGTTGCAGCTAAGATATTCAATCCAAGCTCCAAAGTTCATTCATTTTACTAAAAGGTGCACTTTAAAGCTGGGACTTTGTTCAGAACTCAAGTTTACTTCTAACAACGTGTTACATGGTTCACCTGCTCACATCAAAATAAAAGTCACTTGTCAGCCACGTGGGGAACTGCTTTAAGCAGGGCACACTAACAAGAGCAAAAATGTATAACTGAGGGGCACAAAACAAACAGAAAGTTGGGGCCATTTAGGATAGAGACCATCAAGTTTACACAAGGAACTGAAGAAGCCTCCAAGGGCCACAGACTTAAGTAATTAAGCTCAATTCCATTTGTATTCCCGAAGTTACCACTATTCCTTTCCTGGAGTCTCTCTTCCTTTAAGGCCAACTGTAGATTGTCTCCCTGGGTCCCTATTTCCTTTCCAAGCCCAGAGGTTCTTTATCGTTAGGTTTTGTGGAAGGTGGAACCACAGTACTTAAGAGTGTGGCTCAGGTCAGACAATCTAGATTCAAATTCTAGCTCTCCCTTTACTGGCAAGTGACTGTACCTTTCTGAGCCTGAGCTTCCTACAGTGCAAAGCAGGAATAATTAGTATGTATCATCACAGGGTTGTTATAAAGATTAAATCAGATATCACACACAAAATGCTTAGAATAATAGTAGCTGGTCTATAACTAATGCTCAATAAATGTTAGCTATTTTTAATCACTTTAGGGTAAAGTAGCAACACTAAAAACAACACACTTAGGAAAGCAACAAGTCATTAAGGAGAGGCAAAACCTTGAGGGTACTCTATGAGCAAATGGGATTACTTCAAGGGACCAATTCTACAGATATTTTGCAGATATGCACAAATAAATATGTAAAAAAAATGCTTACTGCAAGTATTTATGTAAGTATTTGCAGCAAGAAATGAAAAAAAAATCGATCACTATCATATACAGAATCCTAGGGAGTCATTAAAGAGAACAAATGAGAATTAAATGCACTAATGATCAATAATCTTGAAGAAAGATTAAGTGAAAAAAAAAAGGTGCTGAAAAACGTGTATAGCAGGATCCACGTTTTGTAGAGGTAGGGTGTACATAGTGCAAGTATGTGCATATGTACATATATGAATGTATGTGTGTAAACATACAGAAACAGTAACCCAATTTTTAATTTTTTTATTTTAATTTTTTGTAGAGACAGGATCTCTCTATGTTGCCCAGGCTGGCAACACAGAGAACTCCTGGCCTCAAGTGATCCTCCTGCCCCAGCCTCCCAAAGTGCCGAGATTACAGGGATGAGCCACTACACCCGGCCAAGATAATCCAATTTTTAATAGTGGTTACCAGTAGAGGAAATGGGATTTCACTTTTTACTCTATATATTTTTGTGCTGTTTAACTTTTCATAATAAAACACATATTTGTGTTTTAAGTTTAAAAAACATTTAAGAATGGAGGACAAATAAATGTTATTTACAAATAAACAGAAGGGAAAAATGAAGGGAATAAAAATGTTCTATAATAAACATATTTCTATTAAAAGAAAAAATATTAAAAATGTGAATACATGCAGCTTCATCTGGCTTATGGAAACATGGGTGATTTTCCACTACCCTCTCTTCCTTCAAAATACCTTTTCACTCTGGACAAATTTTACATTTCAAGGGAGTGGGGGTGGGAAGGAATCTGATTTCAAGGTAACTTGATAAATTTACTCACATGTAATCTGCCTCGAAGCTCTCGGTCATTTCTCATCTTCACATAAATTCGCTCATCTAGGCTGAGCCTGATAAGATCCAGGGGCTCCTCTACAGTGTTGGTAGTTTGTTGCTGATAACAGAAACAGGTTTAGTAATATAGTACTAGAGATAAAGTAGTGCTTAAATCACTGCTATGCTGTATGACCATGTGCAAGTTATTTAACCTTTTTCTGCCTCAGTCTCCTAATCTGTAAAATGGAGATAATAGTGTCTACCTAATACTGTTTTTTTTTGTTTTTTTGTTTTTTTGTTTTTTTTTTTTGAGACGGAGTCTTGCTCTGTCGCCCAGGCTGGAGTGCAGTGGCCGGATCTCAGCTCACTGCAAGCTCCGCCTCCCGGGTTTACGCCATTCTCCTGCCTCAGCCTCCCGAGTAGCTGGGACTACAGGCGCCCGCCACCTCGCCCGGCTAGTTTTTTGTATTTTTTAGTAGAGACGGGGTTTCACCGTGTTAGCCAGGATGGTCTCGATCTCCTGACCTCGTGATCCGCCCGTCTCGGCCTCCCAAAGTGCTGGGATTACAGGCTTGAGCCACCGCGCCCGGCCCTAATACTGTTTTTATGAGGCTTAAGTGACATATATGAAGGCTTAGAACAGAACTTTTCACATAGTATGTGCTATATAAATGTAGATTAAAACACGCATACATAAGAAGGAGTTACACAGCAAAATAATCATGACTATACTTTGTTCCCTCAAAATCCAAACTGCCTGACCCGATTTCAGGGTATAGGGTCTTAGGAACTTTAGCTTTATCTCAAATATTATGTAATCATAGGAAAAACACTCACTTAATGCCTACCATGTACTAGTCAGAATGCCAAGTAGAGGTGTAGGTTTATGGGAAGATTATGAATTCAGCACAGGTTGAGGTTAGGCTGCCAACTGGCCAGTAAGATGAATATTTAGTAGCCAGAATAGAACACTGGTTCAAAGCACTGGCTTAGTCGGGCATGGTGGCATGTGCCTGTAGTCCCAGCTACTCCGAGGCTGAGGTGGGAGGATTGCCTGAGCCTGGGAGGTGGAGGTTGCAGTGAGCCAAGATGGTGCCAGCAAGCAAGC
This sequence comes from Theropithecus gelada, assembly GCF_003255815.1. Lineage (NCBI taxonomy): Eukaryota > Metazoa > Chordata > Mammalia > Primates > Cercopithecidae > Theropithecus > Theropithecus gelada. The sequence goes on from NC_037669.1 coordinate 50,665,408, forward strand.
AAGCACTGACTTTGGAGTCAGGCAGTCCAGGTTCAACTCCTGGCTGTGACCTGACACTTATGAACTGAGATTAAAAATCATGCCATCTGTAATTCTCAGATTCTTCATTTGTAATTGAGAAAGCCACAACCTTCCTTCTGGATTCTTATGAGGATGAAACTAGTTAATGCATTTAAAACAGTGCCAGGAAAGCAGAAAATATTAATACTTAGAAATGGTTCCTATTGGCTGGGTGTGGTGGCTCACGCCTGAATTCCAGCACTTTGGGAGGCTGAGAAAGGCAGATCACCTGAGGTTAGGAGTTTGAGACCAGCCTGGCCAACATGGTGAAACCCCGTCTCTACTAAAAATACAAAAATTAGCCAGGCGTGCTGGCACGTGCCTGTAGTCCCAGCTACTTGGGAGGCTGAGACAGGAGAATCGCTTGAACCAGGAGGCAGAGGTTGCAGTGAACTGAGATCACGCCACTGCACTCCAGCCTGGGCGATAGAGTGAGACTCCATCCAAAAAAAAAAAAAGAAAAGAAAAGATTCCTACTAATATTATATTATTAAAGAACTGCTGGAAACACTGGTTTTAGAGGTCAGGGCTAGGATGACTTGGGGTCACCCACATGGAAGAGAGGGTTGCAGCCATTAAAGAGTTAGATGATTCAAGGAGAGCTTCTTTAGTAAGTACACAAGGCCAGTGGAGGAAGGTAACTGAATTCGTAACAGGCGCTAAAGATTCAAAAGGCCCGATGAGAGAAAAAAAAATAACCTAACTCAACTGGTCCCTATGTCCCTCAGTTCAACAGGTGTTTGTTAAAGGATCAGATAACCAACTGTTAGATTACAATGATACAGAAGTCACAATCTCCACCCTCAAGGAGCTCATTCTAATGTGGATAGGCATATGGATAATTATAATACTGTAAGAATATGCACATGACAGAGCTCTACTACTACCTAAGCCTCTGTCTGGGATGCCCACTTTCTGTTCTTTTCATCCTGTAGCTTTATACGTTGGCTTTTAAAAGAGGCCTCCTCTGATCATCTAACTCATTCACTCAAATATTTGTTGAGTATTTCCAGCACTGTTCTAAACCCCAAGGACAAAAGAATGAACAAAACAAAATCCCTACTGTTATGGCACTTACATTCTAGTCAGGAGAGATACACATTAAACAAAGATGCATACATTTAATATGAAAAAATAACGTTCTATGAAGAAAAATGAGGCAGGGTAAGCAGAGTAGGGGGAGTGCTATTTGGGCAGAAGTCCTCTCTGAGGAGGTGAGATTTCAGTAGAAAGTTTAAGTTGTAGCATGATCTCCAAAGATATTTGAGGAAGAAAAAGACCAGGTGAAAAAGCTTCTAGGACCATCTGTTATTCTGCATACCAGTTCCTTGTTTTCTTCATAGCACATCACAGTTCCTATAAATCTTACATATTTATATTTACCTGTTCTCCTCGCCAATATAAGCTCCAAGTCATGACAAGGATCACTTATATATCGATGTCAGTGTCCCTGGCTCTTAGAACAGTGTCTAACCATACAAAGCTGATGTTCACTTTCTCTGCTGAATGAGTAAATAATTGTTGTGCTCAGTAATGATAACAACTCCTAACTTTATTATCTGGCTTTCTATTGGAATCCTGACAGCTCCGTGAGGTAGGCACGCATAATAATTTACAGATTTAAAAAAACGAAGCGAAGAGTGTGATGAATAGTCATCAGGTGGCCTTCTAACGGAAAAGACCTCAGGGCCTGCAGCAAAATTCGGACAGGGGTGTTTACGGAAAGGATGGGGCGGATTAGGCCGTGTGACTTGGAAAGAAGAGGCGCGACTGGCCATTTTTCCTGAGTTTGGAAAAAGCAGTTTAGTACAAGAAGCGGCTCCGAGCCACCGCCTTAAAATTCACTCACCTGGTCTACGTCGTCCGCCATGTTTCAAACCCTGCGCCCTTTCCCGCCTCTCGCGAGAACACAAGAGCAACGCCGAGCTCCGGAAACGTGATGCTACAATACACCGGAAATAGAAACCTGCTGTGCTCTTGCCTGCTTCCCGCGGTTTTTTAGTGGCCACGGGTATGGGGCGGAGCTTCCTTTGGGGGCGTGACTAGGCCTCCAGCGAAGGGGCGTGGCGAGACGCGCCCGCCCCGGGGCGGGGCCTGCGTTCTAACGCATCGCGGCCTGGTGCGTCACTCGCGAAGTGGGTTTTTCCCCGACAAGCAATATGGCTCGGAAGCGCGCGGCCGGCGGGGAGCCGCGGAGACGCGAAACGCGCAGCCAGAAGTCCAAGGCCAAGAGCAAGACCCGGCGTGAGGAGGAGGAGGGTGAGAGCGTGGCCCAGCGGGCTTCGCGGGAGACTCTGCCGGTGGGCGGAGGAGGCCCAGAGGCAGGGGCGGCGGGAGTCCAGACGCGGAGGCCGGGTGGAGGTTGCTGCGCGCGTTCCGCGCAGTGGGGGCAGCACGGCAGGCCGCGGCCGGCCCTCCCCGCTGTCCCTGCGCCTTTGTCCTCTGCACCCAGAGCGGCTTCCCGTGAGCCTCGCCCGACCCAAGCTCCTGCGTAGCTTCTTTCCCGCTCCCCGTTGTCCAGAGGATACAGCGCAGATGTTCAGGGTTGAACGCGGAGAAGGCAGTTATTTGTGTCCCAGGAAAACGGACGGACGGACCAGGACGTAGAGTGATGCAGTGTGCTGACTCCCGAATGATAACTTCAGCTGAGTCTCGCCCAGAGTTCCACAGTGGGATCCCACCTGACTTCCCCTCGTGGATATTGGATAGGCTTCTTACATTTGTCATGGACAGTGCAGAGCTCATGGTCTTCCCCTTCAAATCCATGCTTTCCTCCGTTTTTCCAGTCCCAATACTTGTTATAAAGCAAAGTCCACCTTTTTCTTATGTGCACACATCCAGTCCCGTCAGCAAGTCCAGTTAGTTCAGCCTCAGACTGTATTTCAGATTTGTCCACTTCTCTTCATTTCCATGGCCACAACCCCTGTCCAAGTCACCATCACCTTTCAGTTGAGTGACTGCAGTTTCCTCTTGACTGGCCTCCCAGCTCTGCATCTAGCAACGCAAATAATCTTAAAAAAAAAAAAAAAAATCATGCCATGCTCCTGCTTTAAACTCTCCTTGGTTTTCCATTGCTCTTAGTTTAAAATCCAGTTGTCTTATCCTGGCCTGCAAGATGCTACGTGTTTTGGCTCTTGCTACCTCTCCTGTTTCTCCTACCACTTGTTTCCTTGCCAGTTACCCTCCTCATTGGCCTCCTTTCTCTTCCTCAAATATGCCAAGTTATTTCTTGAGCCTTTTCCTTTGATATTCCTTCGGCCTAGAGTGACCCCCCACCATGGCTTTTGCCAGGGCTGATTTCTTCAAATCTCAAGTCAGACATTCCTTGAGCAAACTAAGGTAGTCCTTCCCAGATACCCCGTGGATACTAAAACCTGTGATGCTCAAGTACCTTGTATCAAATGGCCTAGTATTTCCATGTAACCTATGCGCATACTCCGACATACTTTAAATCATCTCTAGATCACTTGTAATATCTAATACAATGTAGATGCTATGGAAATAGTTGTCATACTATAGTTTTAAAATTTGTGGGTTTTCTTTTTCCCGAAATATATTCATCTGTGGTTGGTTGAATCTGTGGATGCGGGGCCCGTCGATTGGTAGGGCTAAGTGCTAAATAAATATTTTTTATTTTTTATTTTTTTCGAGATGGAGTCTCACTCTGTCGCTGAGGCTGGAGTGCAATGGCATGACCTCTGCCTCCCAGGTTCAAGCGATTCTCCTGCCTCAGCCTCCTGAGTAGCTGGTATTACAGGTGACTGCCACCATGCCCGGCTAATTTTTGTATTTTAGGAGAGATGGGGTTTCGCCATGTTGGCCAGTCTGGTCTCTAACTCCTAACCTCAGGTGATCCATTCGCCTTGGCCTGCCAAAGTGCTGGGATTATAGGCATGAGCCACTGTGCCTGGCCAATAAATATTTTAAATAATTGCAAAATGCAGGCTGTAGAAGGAATTTCTGGGTCTCCTGAAATAACTGGGTAGATTAGGTAACCAACAAAGGCTATCACACTCGATTCTGTGTTTCTATACCGATTATAAGTTCATCATCCATTAGAAAATAGTCAAATGGTAATAATTCCTAAACTTAGAAGGTGATTTACCTCATATGTAGTATTTTGAGTTCCATTTTATTCATTTACTCGTTCATTCAAAAAACATATTTTGAGTACTATGTGCTGCACATGAATGAGGTGACATGGGAGATAAACGTATCTTGGAGGATCATAGAGTAGTGTTGACATGACATTTGCATGTAAGACATGCAAGGCAGAGTGTGCTAAATACTGTGGAAGAAGGTACAAGGCTTTGTAGCTTCCAAAGGATTAATCAAGTTTGACTAGCATGATCGGGGAACGCTTTCTGAAGTTGTTTGATCTGTGATTTAAAGGATGGTTGCTATTTTAGCAAGGGCTGGTATTCTAGTCAGAATGTAATTTGGATATATGGCAATTAAAAATTGTTGTAATCTGATGGAAATGCTACCTGCATTCCTCCCAGCTCAACACTTCACCTGGGTTCCAGCTTGGTAGAGCTTCAATTCTTAGTTATATGCACTTGGGTGAATTATTTTGGACAAGTATTTTAGCCCTTCTAAACTTCTTCTATGAACTATAATAACTGCCTTGCAGGGTGGCTGTAAGTTTTCAATGGGATAGCATATAAAGCCAAGAGCTTTAGCTTTACCCATGTTGGGTAATTAGTTGGGCTAGCTGGTGTCATTCAGCCTAAATGGAGGTAAGGATGCACCCAAGTTTACTCTGCTAGCCAGAGGAGCTAGCAGTCAGTTCCCAAGGCAGCTTCCAATCTGCAGAGTTACAGCTTTTGTTGTGGTTTGGTGGTTTGTTGGGGAAGCATAGACTTAGCAAGTGTGGTTTGGGCTGCAGGTGACAATAATTTGGTGACTGTCAGTGTAGTTTCTAACACTGTAATAGTGTAGGTTTTAACAGCACCCCTCTACATGCAAATGAAGGTGATACTTGGCTGCTTTCGACAAATAGGAAAAAAGAAAACAGGCTTCCACATGATTTCCTTTGTGTTACTAAAGCACCTCTTGTTTCTTTGCATTTCTTCTCTATGTTAACACCTTCGGTGATAATCCGTTAACTCCTTCAACAGCTGTTTATTGAGCGCCTACTATTTTCAGGCACTATTCCAGGTACTAGGATAATAGTGGTGAACAAGACAGGTGAGGCACCTGCTCTCTCTCATGATTATAATCTGTGGGGAGGGGTAAGTAGAACAGATAACAAGTTTAAAAAAAAAAACAGATTCACATAATGGTAAGAGCTATCACCCTGTGTTAAGACTGCTGTGATAAAACTTACTTGGGTACATAGCAGAAAATGCTTCTATAGATGGGGAAAAAAAAAAAACCCTCAAACTTAAATGGGGCTGGGAAGGGGCAGCTAAATGGGAATCAGTGTCAGGGAAGGCCTTTGTAAGGAGGTGGCATTTTGAGGCAGTTAGTGTAATTTTGAGCCATTCATAGGAAGTTCTGGGGAAAAGAGTTCTAGGCAGAGAGGACAGTGTTTAAACACTCTTAGGAGGGAATGAACTTGGCCAGTTGGCTGGACACAGTGAGTGAGGGGCTGGGTAGGAGAAGTGGGCAAGGGCCTGAGCTTGGATACCAAGCTAAGGAGTTGGAATTTTATTCTGAGTGCTGTGAGTTGCTCCTAGAAGGTTTACTCTGGTGTTCTTATTACATCCCAGTAGATAGGCAAGCAGACCACGGTGGTAATTCCTGCCCTACTGAAAGAACGCTGAGCTCGAGGAGGCTGGTTAGGCATATTAGATCACTCAAGATTTTGGAGAGTCCTGGAAAAGAGTCTCTAGGTGCTTAGGGACCAAAGAATAGCAAAGAATAGAAAGTCACCCATATTTCTGCCATCCAGAAATAGCCACCATGAAATAATGGTCTGTTTCCTTCTAGTCTGTTTTTTACATAGCAGAAAGCACGCTGTAAAATCAACTTTGCATGATTAAGATTACATCATCTATCGTTTTTCTTTATCCTAAAGGATGACTCAATTATATTTTGTTGTGTGGCTCTGCCCAAGTTACTTAACAATTATCTCATGGTTGTATGTTCAGATTATTGTTAGATGCTTTTGAATACTATGAACATCCTTTTGATTCAGAGTTTTGTGTTTCCTTTTTCCCCCCTTTCCTTTTTAACTCCTCTACCTTTCTCTTCAAACACAGAAATAAAAGCTATGCTTTTTAACCAACCAGAAAAGTTTGTGATGCCTCTGAAGTATCCTCCTACCTGCATTTTTTTTAGATTAGTAGAAAGTGAAGTATTTCGCATCTTTGCCTATTAGAGGGCTAAATACCATTGTAAGATCCAGAAATCTTAATTTTAGGGCACCCTCCTCAAACTGTCAAATCTTAAGCTTTATGCAGCCTCTGGCCTTGGAATCGGCAGTCTGTTCTCAGATTTGAAAAAATTAATTTTGAAATATTTTGCACTTCAAAATTTTTCCTTATTTTTTGGTTTCCACTAAAATGTTTAAAAATGGGAATACATAAATTCCTTTTTTATAAAACATTTAAAGAAACAACGGAATCAGTGATTTATCTAGCATTAAAAGAAATGCTCCTTTGATATGAATTTTATTAACATTTAATAATGATTTCATCTAGATCAGAGGGAGAGTCTTTTTTCCCTCATGTAAAAATTTATATTCTTGTGGAATATAAATACCTATCCAGAGAGTCAGCAAGGCAAACAATGAAAAGACTGAATTATTAAATAATTTTATATTTTAGGTTAACGTTGCAATCCCTTATGGAACCTCAATAAAAAGTAGAGTATTTTTATTTTCTAAAATTAATTGAAGCAGAGTCATGCAAAGACAAAAGAGGATTTATTTCGGATTCAAGATCGTTTGTGTGAATATATTTGCAAAATAGAAAACTATCCTTCCCTGCCATATTGTTATTTATTAAAACTAATCTATTAATATAATTATTATATGTAAATAAACCATAATTTTAGATACCCCAATTTGACTAAAACCAGCAGCTTATGCATTTTTTATTTCCCTTTAACAAAAAATAATTATTTTAAGAAAATACTTCTGAATTATTGCTGTCTTTTTCCAACTGTAAGTTTGCTGAGGTGGTTGGTATACGAGTGCCATTTGGGTTACATTGGAAAGGTTTCAGAGCAGTATGTGTTTTGAGCAGTTTGGTCTTGAAGGTTGGCAGAAATGTAGATTAATAGTAATGATGTTGTGGTAAAACTTGGAAATGTTTATGTACTTAATATTTTACTTAAGAGGAGTGCATTATCCCTAAGACAAACAATTAGTCTTGGCAGATGATAAATAAATAGGGTGCTAATTAGTGGATGTTGTATTTTCTTGGCAGGAATCGTGTTGTATTTTCCTTTCCAGGATGTTGTATTTTCCTGGCTGACATTTAAGATCTGGAAGTTAGGTTTTATTTGACTCCTGTGGTATTTTCTGTAGTCATAGGAGAAGTAAAGTGCTGATAAAGGAGAATGGTTTTTACTATAAACATAGACTAGCCGCAGGTGGGTAGAGGCTGAGAGCTGGTTGCTGACCAGACAGGGATGGTGAACAGGTGATGGAGATCGGGTTTGGAGACAGATCATAGAGCCTTTTCATGCCCTTGCCCATAAGCTGCTCTGCCTCCACCTTTCCTTCCACCCCTCACCTCATGTTCTGTATGGTCACCTAGATGCCTTTGAAGATGAGAAACCCCCAAAGAAGAGCCTTGTCTCCAGAGTTTCACAAGGAAAGAGGAAGAGAGGCTGCAGTGATCCTGGGGGTTCAGCAGGTGGTCCAGCAAAAAAGAAAGTGGCCAAGGTGACTGTTAAATCTGAAAACCTCAAGGTTATAAAGGATGAAGCCCTCAGCGATGGGGATGACTTCAGGTGAGATGCCTGCAAAGCTTTGTCTCGGGTCTTGATTTTTCTCATCAGAGAATTGTGAGTAATGAAAACCTCTATTCTTACTTGTCACTGGGGTCCATGGAAGATTGGATCTTTAAGCTCTTCTAGGTACAACTCAGACCTGTAAGAACTGGAAACTTTACAGATAAGAACGGTGACAGTGTGCAGAAAGTGATTTGTTCATGCTTCCACAGCCAGACAGTGGCAAAAGCAGGAGAACCCAGGTCTTCTGACTCCTGGTCCAGTGTTCTTTCTACTACACAAAAATATTAGATATATCACAAAATATTTACCTGCCATTCCAGCTTTATCTCATACTACTTTCCTCAAGCATGCTCTTCTCTGGCCCACCTGGACTTCTCATCATTCACTGAACACATTCTTGTACTTTCTGCACCTGCATTGTGCTCATGGTATTCCCTCTACCTGGAGTGCTTGCTGGCTTCCATCTTGAAGATGCAGATCCGAAACCACCTACTCTAGAGGCTTCACTGATTCCTCCCCCTTCTCTCCTCTGATTTCCTGTAGTGCTTCTAGGGAGTGTGATATGTCTGCCAGTTATTGTTACCACGCCACATACCCAGGCTTACCCTGTGACCTCTCAGAGAGCTGGAACCATGTGGGGTTCATTTTCATATGCCCTGTAGCATCGATTGCAGGGCCTTTTATTTGGCAGAAACTGAAAAAGTATTTTTGCAGTGAATGAGCATTTATAGTAATATGTTGTGAACAATAATTATGAGCCCAGGGAACACTTGGTTATCTGCCTCTTAAGAAAGTTGAGGGGTGGGGAGAAGAGGAAGAACAGAGGGGTAGTTGTTCCTTTGCTTCTTAAACAAATCCTCACTCCCAGTATCTGCTTTTCCAGCAGCCTCTAGTCCTGGCGTGAGAGAGTAGTCCAGTAGAGAGCACAGGAAGGGACACGGGACAGCATGCTGATTTTCTGCCATGGTTCATCTCTTCTTTTCTCTAGACTTTCCTTCCCTTCCCGTCCCATCCCGTCCCGTCCCGTCCTGTCCCCGTCCCTGTCCCGTCCCGTCCTTAATGGAGTCTCGCTCTGTTGCCCAGGCTGGAGTGTAGTGATGCAATCTTGGTTTACTGCAACTTCTGCCTCCCAGGTTCAAGTGAGCCTCCTGAGTAGCTGGAACTGTAGGCGCCCACCACCATACCCAGCTAATTTTTGTATTTTTAGTAGAGATGGGGTTCCACCGTATTGGTGTTGAACTCCTGAACTTAGGTGATCTGCCCAGCTCAGCCTCCCAAAGTGCTGGGCTTACAGGCGTGAGCCACTGCGCCCGGCCTCCCCTAGACTTTTCTGAAGAATGCCTCTGAGCTTACTACTTTCCAGTTGCGTCCCCTCACTAGTTGAATTGTATCTCCAGAGACATACACATAGAGATAGGCCATGATACTGCCAAGGAAAGCTCTGAGTTCCCCTTTCCCTCTCCTCTGAGCATTGACTGTGGTCATTTCTGCTATGTTCATTCTAAGGGGAAATTTTTATTGCTGTGGTGTTGAGGGAAAGTGGTACCCTAAAAAAAGAGCATATTACTAGAGCTCAAGATTGATGATTGGTTATTTTAAATGTTTATGCCAAAATCCTAGATAATATTCTCACTTGGTACCAAGTGCCAAAGTTTACACAAGTTAAAAGTAACTGGATACTCTGGACACATTTTGTATATGAATTTGCAGAAATATATTACGAATCAGCAAGTACTTAGTCTTGAACCGTTGTTTAGCCAACTACTTATCTATGTTATTATCTATTTAGCTAGCTAGCTGTCTATGTATCTTGTTATTTATGACTCACCTATGTGTAGTGACATCCCTGCTTGAAGTTAGAATGCTACGAACAGAAATATGATGTCTCTTTACATCATATTTCTTAAAGATGGAAAAGAAATCTGAGTAGGCTTATAGTAGGATAAGTAAATGTAAATTTTATTCTCTTCTTTCTGGCCTCCAAATGCACGTAAATCACACAGATATCACAGTTCTGGAACTCATGTTATTATTTTGGTGTCTTCTAACTTTTCCTTCTCATGTCCAGGCACAGCTATGTTTTCTTTCACACAGATCTAGATTGGAGGTTTTTTGACAGCACATCTGGTATGTATTAGATGATCAGAGCACGTCTTGATGAGATGTTGAGACACGTGTTGATGGAGGAAGTGAGGCTCAGCGCTTACTAATCATCTTTAAATAGTTGCCACAGATTCTCAATAAATAGGAGGGGTTTTAAAAATTCCGTTTAGCTTGAATGGAACTCTAGGATATCTGAGCCTTCTTCATCTTCCTTCCTGTGGTCTTTACACAGGGACTTTCCAAGTGACCTCAAGAAGGCACACCATCCGAAGAAAGGGGCTACCATGAATGAAGACAGCAACGAAGAAGAGGAAGAAAGTGAAGATGACTGGGAAGAGGTTGAAGGTGAAACATCTCTCTTTGTTTTTCAGAACTCTTTGGTTCTGTTTGTTTTTTTTTTGTTTGATTCTGTTTGGAGTCAAATCACTAATTGCAATCCTGTTGTTTCCTTTTGAGCTAATTAGACCACAGATAAGGTTGTACCAGGGACTTGCTTTGCTATATATGGAAAAACTCATGGCCAAGTTACCAAAGAAGGCTGTTTACTCTCTTTCTCTGGTGACTGTCAATGGGGTAGATATAAATAGAGAGGCAGCACTATTTAGAAGGAGCAGAGGCTTTGAAAGTAGTTAGAACTGAGTTCAGTGCTCAACTTTGCCACTTAGGTAGCAGTGTAAGTGAGTAGTTTAATCTTGAGCAAGTAACTTCACCTCTCTGAACTGAGTTTCTCATTAGTAACACTCTGTAAACACCAAATGTTTAGTGTGAGCCATTCACAGTACAGGCTGTAGGATTATTGTGGGGAAAAGAAAGTTTGCAAATGTATCATACACTCACAGTAAATACCAGCTAATGTTATCATCCTTGATTCCTTCTGTCTGACCTGACTTTTCCCCACCTTTTTCTTTTGAAAGTGTTCAAATTTATCAAAAAAGTGAAAAATGTAATATATGTCCTCTTCACCTAGGTTCATTAACATTTTGCCACATTGAATGTATGTTTCCCTCTGTAAATATTCATTGTGGAACCATTTGAACATAAGTTGTAGATATTCTGATATTCCACTGCTGAATACTTCAGCATGCATTTCCTAATAATTAGACATTCTCCTGCATGACAAAATGACCTCATCACACCTAAGAAAATGAAAAATAAGTCCCCAATTGTTACAAAAACATCCTTTATAACTGTTTCTTTTTCCACACCAAGATCCAACCAAGCCTTGTATTTGATCGTCATGTCTCTTCAGTCTCTTAATATAGAGCAGTAGCTCCCGCCCACCACCTTGTTTTGCTTTTCATAGCACTGCCTTTTTTGAAGGGTCGTAGTCTTTTGTTTTGTAGACTGTCTCATGTTCTGGTTTTGTCTGATAAACAGTCACATATCTTTTGATGTTGTTAAACTTGTTTCAGTATCCCTGTATTTCTTGTAAACTAAATCCAAAGATGTGATTTAATTTTTATTAAACTTTTTTTTTTTTTGCAAGAATCCTTCCTAGGTGATGCTTTAAACCTTATCTTGCATTGATTAAGCCACCTCTAATGTCAGATTGTTCCTCTTCTAGTCATGCTACCTTTAAGCTAGCTGTACTACCATGTCCTTTTGACATGGCCTCATTAGTCTTTGAGAACATTTTTGTTTGGCTTATACTTTTCTTGCTGTAGACTTGAAACCAGCTTTTTTTCTTCAAGAAGCTGTGGTTCATTTTAATAGAGATTCGTGTATAGAGACCAAGATCTGGCATTAGATGCATTCTTTGCCAGTGAGATGTCATGGCTTCTAGGCCCAGATCCTCTTTTAAGGAACTTTTGCTAATGAAGTTTTCAATTAGATCCAGTTCAGCAAGTTTAGTCCTTTTCAGCTACTGTATACAAGCAATATAGGGGGCGAAGAGATGAAAAGGATGTATTTCTTGTCACTTTGAGAATGAAAGACGGACACCTAAGTCATGGCTCTATACAAAGCAAATTGTGCTAATTGTTATAGTGATATAGAATGCAGAGAAAAGGAGATTATTCTCATTTGACTTTTTTTTTTTTTAAAGAGTTTTAAGTATATACATACATGCATGAGTATCAGCTTTTTAATAGAGGGGTCTGTATGCTTTAGGTCCCTTATCTAAAGACTGCCTGGGTCATGTGGGTTAAATGAGACACATGAATATATAACACTCAGCATAGTGCCTGGCACATGGTAGGACTCAGGGCAGGGCATGCCTAGGGGTCTCTGCGGGCTATCTCTCTCACATTCATGCCTCACTTCCTCCTTCCCAGCAGAACCTTGATTCTGTTCAGTACAGTAGGTTTTATTGTTGTTATTACTATTACTGATTTTTTTAAATGCTTGTTGATAGAACTTAGTGAGCCTGTGCTGGGTGACGTGAGAGAAAGTACAGCCTTCTCTCAATCTCTTCTGCCTGTGAAGCCAGTGGAGATAGAGATTGAAACGCCAGAGCAGGCGAAGACAAGAGAAAGAAGGTAAGCTTAGACCCTTGCTTGTAGGCTCCTGTCACATGTAGTTGGCAACAGCTGCTGCTTTAGGAGGACTTTGGAGAAACTTGTAGGGGACCAGGACTGAGTATCAAAGTTTTTGAGAACCTTGGGTCAGGAACCTGATTTACCTTTAGAGACTTGAATGAGACACCTTCGTGTCCTGGCTGGGGTGGGGGAGGAGGAGAGAGAACTCCTGTGTGCCAAGGATTGAGCAGGTCATCCGTTATCTTACCTAATCCTTAGAAAAGTGTTATGAATGAGGAGCCAGAGGCTCAGAGACACTAAGTAATGTTTCAGGAGTCACTCAGCCAGTAATTGAGGAGCTGAGACCTAATCCTTCTCATTGACTTGGGATTCACGTTTTCCCTACCATGTCATGCTGCAGGACTTGAGGCAGCGCCCACCGTGGTAGGGAGCCCCTATCCTTCCCAGCATCCTGGAGTACTTCTGCAGCCTCTGATGACCTGGGAATATGGAGCCTCTGATGGCTTGGGAAGTACACTGTGCGATGGGCATGTTACTAGGCACAGAAGAGGGAGATAATACAAATCATTCAAGAAGTGTCAAGTTGTCTTGAAAATTTATGGTATATAGACTGAAAGAGATTTTACACTAGAACAGTGTCACGTAAATGACGGTGTGTTAATTTAACATTAATAAAGGTAATGGCTGCTAAGTAGAGTGTCAGTAGTCGGAAGAGTTGGACAGCCAGAGAAGACATCCTGGAAGAAGTGAGCTTTGAGGCATGTAGGTGAGGTGTGGTCTGCTGTTGGTTGAGAGGAGGGTTGTCTGGGTACAGAATGTCCCAGGCCAAGGTTTGCTGATGAGAAGGAGCCAAAGAGCCTACAGGAAATAGCTGGGTTGCAGATGGACTTGAGTAGCACAGCCTTGTGTAGGGAAACAGGGAGAGTGATTCACTGTCATCCAAGAAGGAATTGCCTGGGGGAGTGGAATCTGGTTTCAGTTCCCCACTTCATTCCCAGATTTTTCACTATGTGTTGCAGTGAAAAGATAAAACTGGAGTTTGAGACACATCTTCGGAGGGCGATGAAACGTTTCAATAAAGAGGTCCACGAGGACACACACAAGGTAAGGGCAAGGGATGATGGGGAAGGACTTTTCGTTGTTGGCGGTAAGAGCTTGTGCTCACCGAGGCTTTATTTCTGGCTTTGCTGCTCACTCTGTGGCCATGGCAAGTTTCTTACTCTCTCTGAGCATTTGTGTCCTCGTCGGGGAAGTAGGGGTAGTAATAGTGTCTGCCTGGGAGGGTGGTTGTGTATTATAGGTCAGGTAACTTACAGCACAATGCCTGGCATGCAGCAGAGGCTAAATAACAAGTACTTGCCTTCCATCTCTCCTTTCAGCCATTTAATATCATTAATTCTAATCCAGCTGCAGGCACTGGCTTTTAACTTTACCTGATAATTATTGAACACCTATACACACCTAGCAAGGTGCTTGGCGTGGTGGGGATAGAGACTTGGATAAAGCTTATTTCCTACAATTGAGGAGTATCTGATCTCTAGATGGAACATGGACTTCCAAACAGAGAAACTCAAGACTATGCCTAAAACAGTGAAAGAGATCAGCCTGGCTCTGTGGAGCTGGGCAAGGCTTTATGTAGGAGAAAGGATTAGAGCCGGGTCTAGGAGAAAAAGTTGAAGACTCTAGCCAAGTTGTGGAGGGGATGGCAAGGTGCCCAGCTCACCTGCGTGTGTGGAGTGTATAGGATGGGGGGTGGGGGTGAAGGGAGGGCAGGCTTTGGTTTCCCTTTGATGGATGGTGGGCTGCCAGAGAGGATAGCGATGGGGTGGGGGAGATGCTTTATGTGCAGCTGCTCCAGAAATCTAGAGGTGCAAGGACGGTGATGAAGTTAGAGAGGGTCGCCTCCTTCATCCAGGCCTGGGGCAAGAAATGAGACAGCTTTGTGCCTTTCACCTCTTGTTGGGTGCTGGAGGTGAAAGAAAGGGAAGATGACTCTCAGGTTTGAGACCTGAGTGAGGAAAGAGAGGCAGCACTATTGATTAAAATAGAGCGACTGTTAATAGGGGAGGAGGAAGCCAAGGCTGAAGGGAAAATGACGCAAAGCAGTGTGTGAAAAGAGGGGAAGAGGCCATATAATCATTTTAGTAGGTGGATGAAGGGTGGGGTTTGGGGTCAGAGGAAGGGTGAAGATGTGGAGCCTGTGACAGAAGGTTGGGCTCAAACACCCAGGGAGGTGGTGAGAGCAGCCCAGTGAGCCCAGTGAGGTACATCCCACCACCGGCTTCCACAGGCTTCCAGCAGTCTCGCCAGCTCCACCTCACTTGCCTTTCCTCCTGATCTCGTGGAGCAAACCCCAGTTATGACAGCATTTCATCCAGAAATCTTTCAGTATGTATCTCTAAAAGACAAGACCAAAACAAAAACAGTTTGTATTTTGAAAACAAAGCAGTTTGTATTTTGAAGCTTTGAGTTTTGATGATTCCTTTGAAGGAATGAGTATACAGAGAGAAAAAGAGAAGGTGAAAGACAGGCTTGGGAAGTGGCCAATACTAGTATTTTTATTTTCTTATATGTAGAAATGGCAACACATATTTCTTGCCCACAGGATGTCTTGATTTTGGCAGGTAAAGTTCCTCCTGGTCTCTGGCCTGCCTTCCATGCTGCCCCTTCCTCCTTTCCTTTTTACAGGTTCACCTTCTCTGCCTGCTAGCAAATGGCTTCTATCGGAATAACATCTGCAGCCAACCAGATCTGCGTGCTATTGGCCTTTCCATCATCCCAGCCCACTTTACCAGAGTGCTGCCTCGAGATGTGGACACCTACTACCTCTCAAACCTGGTGAAGTGGTAAGGCCCTCCGCCTGTCCTGCAGAGCTGGGGAGTGTAGGATTTGTGTTCCTCTCAGAGGCTGTGTTCAGATCACTTCCACAGACCTTCCCTGAGGTGGTAACTATGGATCAGGTGGTGGGCTTGGCATTGAAGATAGAGAAATGCCAGGCATGATCTTGCCCTGGTGTAGCCCCCAGACTGGTGGGGAGACAAATACATACCAAGTAATTACAGGGTGGCATGAGGAGTGCCCTGAAAGGGGTGTTCTGGGAACTGCATGCTCACAGTGCAGGGGCGCTTTTCTCAGCTGGGAGGTCTGGGAAGGCTCCCCAAGGAGGTAAAGTCTGAGTTGGGTTTGCAGTGATGAAAGGAGTTAGCAAGACAGGCTGGGGAAAGTAGGACAGGGGCAGGCGGGTCTCACGATTCACTCCCTCTTTTGATTTTCTTGGCTGTAAATGAAGATTCCCATTTGCCCTGACCTCTGACACAAGGAATGCCTGCTTTCTCCCCAGGTTCATTGGAACATTTACAGTTAATGCAGAGCTTTCAGCCAGTGAACAAGATAACCTGCAGACTACATTGGAAAGGAGATTTGCTATTTACTCTGCTCGAGATGATGAGGAATTGGTCCATGTAAGTGATTCCTTCCAGATCACTGTTTTTTATCAGTACTGTTAACTAATGATAATGGCAGCCATGTGCCAGATGCCATTCCAGGTGTGTTACCAACACGACCTCAGTCAGTCCTCGTAATGACGATAGCTGCTGAAGCTCAGAATAGCTACTTGATGCCTCTAAGATCTTTTCCTTGGTGAGCCTGAGAATCAAGATTGGGATTGGAGTCTTGAGTGGCAGGCCTGCGTGCTTTCCTCCCTGTCACCTCTAGTGCTGGTGTACCAAAAAGCCCATAATTTTTGGTCAGATGTGCTAGAAATATTTTCATTAATTATTCCAATTTTGTCTTCAAAAGTCCCAAGGAAATGTTTTTTCAAATGGGATGCTGAAGTCCTTGAGAACGTGTTTTTGTATCTCACATTTGGGTGATGATACTGGCAGGCAGCAGTGCAGTGAGGAGGGTTCTGTCCATAAAAAAGAATCGTGATAGCAGAGTGCTCCAGGGACAGGCAGGCTTTATCAAATGCCTACGGGCACCTGTAGGGAAGGCTCTGTCTGAATAAAACAAAAACAGAGATCGAAATGTGGTTTTATCCCTAGAAGATTCCTATTAATCCATACAGTTCAATCTGGAAGTCCCAGATTCTCTGGAGAAAAAGACCAGATTTTTCATATCTGTAGAGGCCAAATGGTTGACATCTTTAGTTCTCTTCTTCCATATTGCTTTTAAAAAGCCTAAGATATTTGGCAAGGCTGATAATGATGTTATAATATGCTGCCCAAAGAAAACTTTTTTTTTTTTTTTTGAGACAGAATCTCTCTCTGCCACCTAGGCTGGAGTGCAGTGGTGCGATCTCAGCTCACTGCAACCTCCACCTCCCAGATTCAAGTGATTCTCATTTCTCAGCCTCCCATGTAGCTGGGATTACAGGTTCGCACCACCATGCCTGACTGATTTTTGTATTTTTAGTAGAGATGGGGTTTCACCCTTCAACCTGTTGGCCAGGCTGGTAACTCATTAATATTTTAGTATTGTCCTCCCAGACTTGCTTCCTGTGTATTTGTGTACATCTGTATTTGTTTTATTTGTTTAAGCAAAATGGGATCATATAGCTTTTAAAGAGGGGGTACAATTCAGTGACCATTTAGTACATTTACAGTGTTGTGCAACTACCACCTCTATTTCCAAAATGTTTTTGTGACCCCCACGGGAAACCCTGTATGTACCCATTAAATACCCCGTTGTTACCCCCCGTCCCCGCTCATGGCAACCACCAATCTGTCTTGTGTCTCTGTGGATTTACCTATTCAGGATATTTAGTATAAAATAAATTATACACTATGTGGCCTTTTGTGCCTGTCTTTTGCGTAGCATGTTTTCAAGATTCATGTGCATTTTAGCATATATCAGTATTTCATTAATATTTATGGCTGAATAAGATTCCATTACATGTATATATATTTTCTCTATCCATTGGTGGACATTTCGTTAGTTTCTACCTTGTGGCTGTTGTGAAGAGTGTTGTTAACAATGTCTGTACATATATTTATTTACATACCCTGTTTTCAGTTCTTTTGGGTATATACCTAGGATTGAAATTGCTAGGTCATATGTATATTCTATGTATAACTTTTGGAGAAACCACCAAACTGTTTTCTATGGTTACTCTACCATTTTACATTCCCACCAACAATGAACAAGAATTCCAAATCTTTGCCAGCACTTGGTTATTTTCCAGTGTTTTGATTATAGCCATTATGATGGGTGTCAAGTGATACCTCATTGTGGTTTTGATTGCGTTTCTCCAATGACTGATGATGATGAGTGTCTTTTCGTGGGCTTCTTGGTCATTTGTGTATCTTTTTTGAGGACATGTCTATTCAAGTATTTGCCTATTTTTTAATTACGTTGCCTTTTTCTTGATGATTTGTAAGAGCTCTTTATGTATTCTGGATATTAGTTACCTATCAAAATACATGCTTTGCACATAGTTTCTCCCATTCTGTAGGTTGTCTTTTTACTTTCTTGATGAAGTCCTTTGATACACAAAAGTTTTGAATTTTGACAAAGTCTGAGTTACCTATTTTTCTTTTGCTCTTTGTGCTTTTGGTGTCATATCTAAGATTCCACTGTCAAATCCAAGGTCATAAAGATCGACCCCTGTGTTTTCTTGTAAGAGATTTATAGTTACTGCTCTTACATACATTGAATATTTGCACATATCAGGTAGGTGTTCAACATCATTCTTATGCATGTGGATAGCCATTTGTCCCAGCATTATTTGTTGAAGAGACGATTTTTTCAGTGGGGCTTGGATGGTGTGGCATCCTTTTCAAAAATCAACTGGCCATAAACATATGGGTTCTATGTTATTGTTCTTACGCCAGTACAACAGTGTTTTGATTACTATAGCTTTGTAGTAAGTTTTGAAATCAGGAAGCCTCAGTGTAACTTTGTTCATTTACAGTATGCTTTGGTTATCTGGGGCCTCTTGCAATTCCATATGAATTTGATGATCTGTTTTTCCATTTCTGTGAAAAAGCTGTTGGAATTTTGATAGGGACTGCTCTGAATCTGTAGATTAATTTATGTGCCATTACCATCTGGTTATTAGGTCTTCTAGTCCATAAGCATGGATGTCTCTCCTTTTATTTTTGTCTTTCTCAGCTGTATTTTGTAGTTTTCAGTGTACAGTCTTTCATCTCAGTTAAATTTTTTTCCTAGGTACTTTATTCTTCTTGATGCTGTTGGAAATGGCATTGTTTTCTTAATTTCTCTTTTAGATTGTTCATTGCAAATGTATGGAAACACAACTGACTTTTTTGTGTTGTCTTGTACCCTGCAGCTTTGCTGAATTCATTTATTAACTCTACTAGCTTTCTTGTTCGTTTATGTATGGGATCCCATATTGTACCTATAAGTAGATCATTTTACTTCTTCCTATCCAGTTTGCATGCCTTTTGTGTCTTTTTCTTGCCTAATTGCTCTGGCTAGGACTTCAAGTACAGTGTTGAATAATGATCATGACATCAGGCATCCTTCTTTTGTTCCTGATAATTCATGGGGAAAGCTTTCAGTCTTTCACCATTAAGTATCATGCTGGCTCTGGGTTATGATGTTGACTCAGTTTCCTTCTATTCCTAGTGTTTTGAATGTTTTTTTTTTTTCTCATGAAAGCCTGTGGGATTGTCTCAGATGCATTTTTCTGTGTCAGTTGAAATGGTCCTCTGGATTTTCTTTCCTTCATTCTTTTAATGTATATGTAATTGATTGATTTTCTTATGTTGAACCATCCTTGCATTCCTAGAATAAGTACTACTTGGTCATGTTGTATATGTCTTTTAATATGTTGTTCGATTTTGTTTATTAGTATTTTATTCAGGATTTTTGCATCTATATTCATAAATTGGTTTATTTTCTTGTGATGTATTTGTCTGGCTTTGGCGTCAGGGTAATGCTTGCCTCGTAGAATGAGTTAAAAAATGTTTCCTCTTCTAATGTTTGGAAGAGTTTGAGAAAGATTAAGGTAAATTCCCCTTCAGATGTTTGCTAGAATTCACCAGTGAGGTAATCTAGTCCTAGACTTTTCTTTGTTGGGAGGTTTTTGATTTCTGACTCGATCTGTTGTTACAGATCTGTTCAGATTTTTCATTACTTCTTGAATCAGGTTTGGTCATGTGTATATTTCTGGGAGTTTGTCCGTTTTCTATACATTATCTAATTTGTAGGGATCATACAGTTCTGTAACCTGATTTTTTTTCCTCAGCAATGTACATTGATAGATTTCTTATTAAAGGTGGTGACTGTGTATGCTTGGGTAGCACTAGACTGTTTCCAGAGTCCTGTCAGCTACATTATCTTGTCTAATCCTCTTTAGAGTCGTGTGAGGAAGCTGAGGCAGGGATTATTCTAGATGCAGAAATCCAGGTGTAGGGAAGTCGCTCAGCTAGTGGTGAACACTTAGTTATCCAGACTTCTGGACCTGTGCTCCTGTGCCATGCTGTACAATAAGAAACTGAGAAATTAATGTTGGTACAATGCCATCAGCTAAACTACAGACATTATTTGGATTTTCCAAGTTTTCCTGCTGATATCCTTTTTCTATTCCATGATACTGGTTTGTATTTAGTCATCATGTCTCCTCCAGTGTGTGACAGTGTTTTGATCTTTCCCTGTCTTTCATGATCTTGACACTTTGGAAATTTTTAGCCGCAGAAGAAACAAGGCAAAAGCAATCATTTATCTCACCATAACATGGCTCCTCACACTGGACTTTCTCCTGAGGCTGTGGCAGTAATCAAGGAGAGATGCTGGGACCTGGAGACCCGTGTAGGAAGGCCTTGCCTGAGTACATTATCACTTGCCGCTGAAGGTCAGGTCCCCTGAGGGGCTCCCAGACTTCCAAGTTAACAGTGTTCAAAGCTGCAGACTCAGTTAAAGATTCAACGTGGGGAAAAATGGAAAACAGGGAACAGACTTAGGTGATCTGATGATAATGATATTTTCTACTACTTCTTCCCAAAGTGGTACTTCATTTTATTATTTTAGTCACAAACGTAACACATATTGACTATAGAACAATCAGAAGATAGGTAAGCAGAGAAAAAAATCCTGTAAACACCCATAACCCAGTATGTGGATGCTTTTTCAAATATCCATGTATGTCTAAATTTATATTTACGTTTTTTTTTTTTTTTTTTTTTTTTTTTTTGAGGTGAAGTCTCGCTCTGTTGCCCAGGCTGGAGTGCTGTGGCGCGATCCCGGCTCACTGCAAGCTCCGCCTCCTGGGTTCACGCCATTCTCCTGCCTCAGCCTCCCGAGTATAGCTGGGACCACAGGCCCCTGCCACCACGACCGGCTAATTTTTTGTATTTTTAGTAGAGATGGGGTTTCACTGTGTTAGCCAGGATGGTGGCGATCTCCTGACCTCGTGATCCACCCACCTCGGCCTCCCAAAGTGCCGGGATTACAAGCGTGAGCCACTGCACCCGGCCGTATTTTTTCTTATAAAAATGTAATCACATCATACTTTTTAAAGGAAAAATTTTATTTTCCTTTAATATATGACGAGCATGTTCCTGTTCTTCTATGAAGATAAACCTCTGCATCATCATTTTTAACAGTGTCTGGAGTTTCCATTGCCCATCGCGTACTGTTAGAAAGTCTGGCTGTCCAACTTTTCCCTGTCTTGAACAAGCACCATAACAAACAACATTGAACTCATTACATCTTTAATTACTTTCTTAGGATAACTATGTTATTCTTTTTCATCATAGATATTCTTACTGATTCTCCGGGCTCTGCAGCTCTTGACCCGGCTGGTATTGTCTCTACAGCCAATTCCTCTGAAGTCAGCAGCAGCAAAGGTGAGGTGCTCAGGGCTGCCAGAGAAGAGCAGCAGTTGACAGGAAATTGTCACACTTAAAAAAACTGATCATTATTGTATTTTTAAGAGCTGATATTCATGGAGTGTGGGTTCTTTCGAGCCTTGCACATACCCTGTGTTAGGGAAGACTCGGGCACATGAGTGGGTATCTGGCAGCCTGAGCTTCATGTGTGCAGAGTGCTGCTTTTGTTTCTGTTGTGTAAATTGGGTGGAATGGTGCCTGTCCTCACTTGCTCCGTGAAGTGCTGATGAGTGAAGCACTGAGTTTTGAGGTGCTCTAGGTTAGCTTCAAAAAGCTAAATGCTATACTCATTGGGGTATTGGCATTATCTGAAGCCTGATGGTCTAGAAGCTGATTTTCATAATATCTGTATTCTTAAAACTACAACTGTATTAAGTTCGTACGTATTTGTTTGCAAAATGCGTATGTCTGAGGTGGGTAGTAGTACTGCTGAGGAAACTGAAACTTGGAAGTTAAATAATTTACATAACCAATAAGAGTTAGAACTGGAATTCAAACCCATGTTTGACTGTTCCAAATCCCATGTTCTTTTCTCTTTACCGTTAGGGTGAAAATAATTATACTGTGGCCTTATCTAAGATGCTACAGATTTTAGCCATACATGCATACAACCCTGAGGGATAGCTGGTTGATCACTGTCTGAGCTGGGGACATCTTGATGTATTGGTTCTCTAGCTAGTGAATTAACCCTGTTAGATTACAGGATTTCTATCATATCCTTAGCAAAAGAGGGAAAAAAGGAAAGCAAAGCAAAATTTCTTACTCTGTTTAAGGGAAAGAAACCTTCCAAGGAGAGACTGACTGCGGATCTGGGAGGCTGCTCAGAAACTTCCAGCCAAGTTCTAGAAAACCACACCAAGCCAAAGACCAGCAAAGGAACCAAACAAGAGGAAACCTTTGCTAAGGGCACATGTAAGCCAAGTGCCAAAGGGAAGAGGAACAAGGGAGGCAGAAAGAAACGGAGGAAGCCCTCCTCCAGCGAGGAAGACCAGGGCCCAGGAGACAAGCAGGAGAAGGCAACCCAGCGACGTCCGCATGGCCGGGAGCGGCGGGTGGCCTCTAGGGTGTCTTATAAAGAGGAGAGTGGGAGTGATGAAGCTGGCAGTGGCTCTGATTTTGAGCTCTCCAGTGGAGAAGCCTCTGATCCCTCTGATGAGGATTCCGAACCTGGCCCTCCAAAGCAGAGGAAGGCCCCCGCTCCTCAGAGGACAAAGGCTGGGTCCAAGAGTGCCTCCAGGACCCAATGTGGGAGCCATCGTAAGGACCCAAGCTTGCCAGTGGCATCCTCAAGCTCTTCGAGCAGTAAAAGAGGCAAGAAAATGTCCAGTGATGGTGAGAAGGCAGAAAAAAGGAGCATAGCTGGTGTAGACCAGTGGCTAGAGGTGTTCTGTGAGCAGGAGGAAAAGTGGATATGTGTGGACTGTGTGCACGGCGTGGTGGGCCAGCCTCTGACCTGTTACAGGTACGCCACCAAGCCCATGACCTATGTGGTGGGCATTGACAGTGACGGCTGGGTCCGAGATGTCACACAGAGGTACGACCCAGCCTGGATGACAGTGACCCGCAAGTGCCGAGTTGATGCTGAGTGGTGGGCAGAGACCTTGAGACCATACCAGAGCCCATTTATGGACAGGGAGAAGAAAGAAGACTTGGAGGTAAGGCCTTGGCTGCCAGGGGCTCTTAAGACCCAGTCAGGTTATTAAAATTATTCCTGTTTTTGAGCACCTTATATATGCCCAGCACTATGTTGGGTGTTTTTAGTGGGTTGTCTCATTTAATTGTCTCAGCAATATAAAGCTGGGGCAGTTGCTGCCTTAATTTTAGTGGTAAAAGTTGTGGAGATGAGAGATGAACTGCCATGGTGTTTGAGCCCAGGTCTGTGTGGCTTTGGAGCCTGTATACTATTAGTTATTGCCCAGTTATAAATTTGGAGCTTTAGAATAATTTATGCAAGTAATATAACTCAGACTGAGTGAAAGAAGGAATAGCCCATGGATATATTCTCCCCCTTCCCCCATCATGCGTGCATGTAAAGATGCATGTGCAAACACCCCTCATACATAGAACACTCACCTCCTGGGAAAGGGTGGTCTCGGAATGAGACAATATCTTCAGTCTATTGAGAAGGCAGATTGGGAGGCAGAGACTTCTAGAACATAACACAGCTATGTCACTTGATCCTAGAACCAGCACTTAACACCAGGAAGAGTGCCCGAGCCGCCTGTGTGTACGGCAGTGGTGGTGTTGGGTGGAGCTTGCCATTTCTACACAGGAACATGCCCAGATTTGTCACAGGTTTATTTCCAATCACTCAGGATAGGTAATTTGCAGATTTATTAATCATTTCCTATAGGAGTGCAGTGCATCCCACATTGAGTGTTTGCTCCAGGGGTGTTCTTGGTTCATTTTACCTAGTAATGACGGGTTAAGTGGAAATTATGCAGATGGTATTGTAACTAATGTACCTAAAGCTTAGTGGAAGCTGAACATGCAGCGTCCTCTCCTACTATCAGCAACTCCACATTGCCAGTCCTTACTAGTCTGTTGGGGTTTTTGAAGAAATGCCAAGGGCAAGCCTAAGAGAGCCTGGTGAACAGGGTGACTTAAAGCAGTGAATTGCCTACTGAGCAATGAGCAATCTTAGAGAAGGGCAGAGAGAACACTGTCAGAGTGGACCAAGAGAAAAGTCGCAGGGTGAGAACCACTGCTCTCAATTTCCTGTGAGAGCCGGCAGATAAGCTCACGCTCTTCTTAGAAGAGGATTGTCCCTTTGAGATAAGACCTTCTTACTGAAGAGCACTGTGTGTTTTTCTTCCTTGCAGACCTTTAACAGAGCAGGCGCTGATCTGCTGGGGCTGGGTTAGGCATCTAAGCATTCAAATAGGTTAGACAACTTTTTGAAGTTGCCACAAGCCACAGATTTATTTGATTCTTTTTAGCTTTTGATTCATCTGTGACCGACTTACTGGCCGGAGCTACAGATGTGATGTTACAAAAATCATTAGTGTTCATGAAACCTTGGATCCACCATCTGTTGTCAGAACAACTTAGTCTAAGGATCATCTCCCTCAAACTTCATTTCCTCTTCTAAATAACATGCTCAACTTTGTCTGTCTGGCCTTTGCAGTTTCAGGCAAAACACATGGACCAACCTTTGCCCACTGCCATTGGCTTATATAAGAACCATCCTTTGTATGCCCTGAAGCGGCATCTCCTGAAATATGAGGCCATCTATCCTGAGACAGCTGCCATCCTTGGGTATTGTCGTGGAGAAGCGGTCTACTCCAGGTGCGTGAGGCAGCCTGGTTGGCCTCAGGGGCTTCCTGGTGGTGTGGGATTAACAGCCTTCTTCCTGGGCAAAGGGTGCTGATGGGAGCTCATCTGACTTATCAGTGTTCTCAGGCTAAGCCAGTGTGCGTGTGCTGTGTGTGTGTGATGTGTAGGAGAGAAGAAAATTTGAAAATTAAAACAGGGATTAAAAGAATGGCAGGGGAAAAACAGTTACAAAGGAAAAGAAAATACAAAGTAGGAAAAATAAAATTTAAGATAGGGCAATATAAAACATGCCCCACAAATACAAGTTAAAAACATACAAAAGGAAGGAACAAAGGATTTGATTATGGAAGTTAAAAGTGAGTGGATTTTTCATGGGTACAGAGCTCTGTTTGGCATGAAAAAGTTCTGGAAATGGATGGTGGTAATGGTTGTACAGTGTTGTGAATGGACCTAATGCCACTGAACTGCACACTTAAAAATGGTTAAAATGGTATATTTTATGTGACTGTATTTTATACCACAGTAAAAAGAAATAGCTAAAAAAGGAGTGGAATAAGAGCAAAAAATGAGTAAAATATATATAAAATTAAAATTGAAAAATGTTAATACAATTTTGAGGTAAGAAAAAAATAGATACAGGAATTTTGAGAAATGGGAATAAAAAGCAAGTAAAATAAGTGATTTTAAAAGACATGGGATGTACAAGACCAAGAAATAGGAGATGTTCTTAAATGAGAAAACAGGAAGTAAAGAAAAGAGAAAAAGGAAGCATAGGGAAACCCACATGAGAGTGGGTGATTTGAGTCCTCCCACTGGGGATGACTTCCTGCTTGTCAGCCCCCTGTGGGAGTCATACTGGACCCTCTCTTCAGGGCTCTGCCCTGTCTTGGAGCTTTTTGTTTGATGTCGGGGGCACGCCGCCCTGGGCAGGGGCAGGGCTTTGTTGTTCTGGGACTTTAGCACCCAGCAGTCAAAGGCAGCAGGGGGCCTGGGCTGCCCTGATAGAGGCTTCCTCTTGTGGGTATGTATAGTAGTTGGGAGAAAGACTGTTGGGAAGAGAGTGCTGGCGTCGTCCAGGGGCACCATGTCAGTGATAGAAGGAAGCATTAGAGGTGCATATTTATTGATTTTTTTTAATTGTGGCAAAATATATGTAACATAAAATTTACCATCTCAACCTTTTTAAGTGTACAGCCTACAGCATTAAGCACATTCACACTGTCATCCAGCCATCACCACCATCCATCTCCAGATTTCTTTTCCTCTTCCCAAACCAAAACTCCGTCCCCATCAAAAACTCCCCATTCCCCTTCTCCAGCCCTGCACCCACCATTCTCCTTTCTGTCTCTGAGTGTGCCTACTATAGGGACCCATGTAGGTGGAATCATGCGGTATTTATAGTCATATTGTGACTGGCTTATTTCACTTAGCATAATGTCCTCAGGGTTCATCCATATTGTATGTAGCATGGGTCAGAATTTCCTTCCTTAAATTTTAGGCTGAAACTCCATTGTGTAGGCAGACCACATTTTGCTTGTGCCTTCATCCATCAGTGGGCACTTGGCTTGTCTCCACCTTTTGGCTGTTGTGAATTATGCTGCTGGGAACATGGGTGTGCAGATGACTTTTGAAGATTCTGCTTTCAGGTTTTTTTTTTGTTTTTGTTTTTGTTTTTGTTTTTGTATATACCCAGTGCAATTACTAGGCCAGATAGTAATTCCCATCATTTTTTTAGGAACCACCTTACCATTTCCACAGCAGCTGCACCCATTTTACATTTTCACCAATAGTCCACAAGGTCTCCACTTTCTCCACATCCTCACTGACACTTGTTACTTTCTGTGTTTTGGTAATAGCCATTTTAATGAGTGTGAAAAGGTTAGAAGTTCACATTTATTCCAAGAGGACTGTGACCACTTCCCTGCTGTTTTCCTTAGGAAGATGTCCAGATGCTGCCTGTCAACCCCTAAGACCCCTTTTTTACCCGCTCCTGTCTGAAGACCACACCATTACATAATCACTCCTCTGGGCAGTCAAAGATGTTCCCCCCCCCGCAGTGGGAGCATGAGTGGAGCTTTGAGCTCTGGCAGGTTGATGCTACTGGCAGAAGCGCTGCTCTGGCACTCAGGAAATGTCCGGTCCTCCCAGCAACCATGTGTGGTAGAAAGGACAAGCTCACTGTCCCTAGTTGATAGGCGAGGACACAGGTGCTCCTTGACTTAGGATGAGGTTGGATCTCCATAAACCCGTTGGAAGCTGAAAATAGGATATCCTAAGTTGAGAATGCATTTAATATACCTAACCTGCCCTAACTGGACCTCATGTAGGTGGAATCATACGGTATTTATGGTCATTTTGTGACTGGCTTATTTCACTTAGCATAAAGTCCTCAAGGTTTACTCCTGTTGTATGTAGCATGGGTCATAGCTTAGCTGAGCCTCCCTTAAACGTGCTGAGAACACATTAGCCTCCAGTTGGGTACAGTTATCTAACACAAAGCCTATAATGAAGTACTGAATATCCATGTAATTTATTGAATACTGAAAATGGAATAGTTGTATGGGTACTTGAGGTACAGTTTCTCCCGAGTGTATATTGCTTTTGCATTATCATAAAGTTGAAAAATCTTGAATCAAACCATTGGACATTGGGCACTGTCTGTACTGAGGCTCAGGAAGGTAAAGTGACTTGTCCAGATGGCCCAGCCAGGAAGTGGCACAGGTAAGATTCAACCTCCATCCATTGTGCTGTGCTGAAATTCAGCCTCAGATTCCCTTGTGGGTAAGGGCCTGAACCTGCACTAGGAGGAAATGGGGTGCCCTTGCTCATTGGAGCCGCTCCCTGGACAGAGTGAAGGGGTGCAAACTAACTAGATGGGCGTGCCCTATTAAAGATGGCTTGGCAAGGGAGGGGTTGAGCCTCACTGGAAAGTAGACTTGCACGGCTTTGGTGAGCTCTTAGCTCTGGAGGAAGAGTGAAGCCAGAGGATCTTTGCCTGCAGGGATCATTTGACTGTTCCATGTGCATGTGTCTTGATTCTGTGATAGCTTATTAGCTTATTATAGTTGGTTTCTCTGCAGCCTTCCTTTGGGTTCACTGTCCTCTCCTCTGGACACTTCCCCCCACATGGTGTTAATAGCAGATCAGAGCCTCAGCAGGTACTTGGTGGTGGTAGTAAACGTGAGTAACTGCCTGCACACAGTGGCCTTTACCCCATCCTGATAGGCTGTAGCTGGAGCTCTCACAGGCTTTGGACACCAGAGGAGAGGAAAACCTATAAAGGGGAGGAGTGGTGGAGGCAAGGCACGAAGGCTGCAGAGTAACTCCATGCAGATTAGGGTTTGTAAGTGGACACATCCCCCAAAAGACAGGCAGTCCACATTCAAGGCTGTTTGGCTAGCACAGCTCCTTTGGGCCCCCTAGGAACCTGGCCTGCTTCAGGGTGGCAGAACCTGAGGAAGGAGCCTGCAGGGCCCCTCTGAGTTTGCCTTTGTGTCCTGTGTTGGTTCCGCAGGGATTGTGTGCACACTCTGCATTCCAGGGACACGTGGCTGAAGAAAGCAAGAGTGGTGAGGCTTGGAGAAGTACCCTACAAGGTAACTGGAGCTGGAGGGTCCCAGCGGGGAGTGGTGACGCAGGACTGTAGCTGAGTGGGAGAACTGGGGGCAGAGAAGTGATGAGGAGGAGCCTCCCAGTGTCCTGCCCAGGATCCTGATCAGAAATGTCTCACTTTCTCGGTTTGAGCAGGATTCAAGGAGGAGAGAAACATATCTTTAAATTGTCTTATTAATAAGACATTTGTAAGAAATTGATCTTCCAAAACAGAAAAGAAATCTAGGCCAAATAGTAGGCCTCAGACTCCTTATGTGAGTTCAAAGGTTCTACAGGTTGGAATTGAGTTACTGGATGGTCCTGGGAGGTCAAAGCCCTGCTTTATAGCAGCACGTTCTCCAGTCAGATTATCCTTCTGTTTGGCAGTTCTCTGAGCATTTTGCATGTGTGTGTTCTCTGTTGCCTCAAAAGCCATAGGAATTGGCATTATGATGCCCATTTTACAGATGAGAAAACTGAAGCTCAGGGCAAGTGACTTGTCCAAGTCCCCACAGTTAGAAAAATGGCAGAGCAGAGCCCAGGTGAGAATCCCAGGGTCTGCCTTGAAGCCAGTGCTCCTTTCACACTGTGCTGCGGTATTGTTAGACTGGTTGCTCTTGAGGAACACGAACCGAGCGAGGTCCCACAGAGACTATTCACAGGACACACAGCTCAGTATGACCAGCAGAGTAAAGTGGCCGATCACAGAGACCATTTACTTCTCATCAGACCCCAGGAGTCCTTGGGGGTTGCAAGACTCCGGGAAGCTGGGTGGGGAGTGGAGGGGCCTCCGCTTAGTGGGAAGGGCTGTAGGTGCTGGTCGCAGTCACTGCCAGCAACAGGCTGGAGTGTGTGATGCCCCTTGCCCGGGCCTGCAGGGCTGCTGAGGATTTTCTCTGCACCATCTCACCTGTCTTTCATGCTGGAACCAGCATAGCACTGTCCAGTTGAAATGTAACATGAGCCACACATTTAAATTTTTTAGTAGCTACGTTAAAAACCAAAAACAGTTGGAATTTTAACATTAAAATATATCCAGATATATCTAAAATACTATTTCAGCAGTAAGAAATATTTTAAAGTGTTGAGATACTTAAATCCATTTTGTTCCTAAGTCTCTTTAATCCTTTGTGTTTTTGACTTTCTAAATCCATTTTGTTCCCAAGTCTCTCTAATCCTTTGTGTTTTGACTTTCTGTACCTCAGTTCAGACCAGCCACATTTCAGGTGTGCAGTGGCCACATGTGACTGGTGGCTGTCATGGTAGCACAGTTCTGGAATAATCCCAAATCTCTCAAATTTACCTCTTGTTCTGATCCCCACCACCCCAACTCCTGCCTCAGTATCTTTTGTTTGGGCAACAGCCACAGCCTCCATTCCAGCCTGAATCCATTCCCCTGTCAGTCACTAGGCTCTTTCTGTGCGTTCCAGCCGTCCTTGCCCCACCCTGGCCAGCGCCTTTAGTCCGAGTCCCGCACCCTCCCCATGGTGCAAAGTGATGTTCTGGTGCTTACTGCCTCTGCATTCCAAAGGACTTCAGAGGCCCCAGGTCCCAGTGTTCTCCCACCTCTGTGTCCTTTGGGGTCTAGCCCTGTTCTCTTGGGCAACTCCTTGCCCCTTTAAGCCTCTGCTCAGGCAGGACCTGTTCTGAGCAACCTTTTTGCCTCCACTGTCCTCAGGGCTGGGCAAGGGCTTGCCTCTGAGCTCCCGTTCCACCCTGTACTCTTCACGCTGAGTTGTAGCTGTGTCTCTTCCCCTGCAGGAGCCTGAGCTCCTAAGAGAAAAGACTGTCCCCGCTCTGTCCCTCCTTCATGACTGGGTCATGGCCTGGTCTCCAAGAGATCCCAGTGGAAGTTTACTGAACAGTGCTGGGTGAATGGCTTCTCAGAAAGGGATGGTTGTCGGAACTCAGAGTCCCTCAGTCCCTGAAGCGGTGACAGAGAGGGTGCGCCCAGAGACAGTGGCAGGAACGGACATGAGAGCTCACAGGCCACCCCCAACCTGGGGAATGGTTTTTCACATTTTTAAAGGGTTATAAGAATGAGAAGAATAGGCCGGGCACGGTGGCTCACACCTGTAATCCCAGCACTTTGGGAGGCCGAGGCGGGTGGATCACAAGGTCAGGAGATCGAGACCATCCTGGCTAACACAGTGAAACCCTGTCTCTACTAAAAATACAAAAAATTAGCCAGGCGTGGTGGCGGGCGCCTGTAGTCCCAGCTACTCGGGAGGCTGGGGCAGGAGAATGGCATGAACCCAGGAGGCGGAGCTTCCAGTGAGCTCAGATTGCGCCACTGCACTCCGGCCTGGGCGACAGAGCGAGACTCCGTCTCAAAATAATAATAATAATAATAAGAAGAAGAAGAAGAAGAATAAAGAATATGTGATGGAGGCCACACATGACCCTTTACAGAACAAGCTTGTGGGCCCCTGCACTAGAGGAAGTCTGTACGTCCAGGCCCAGGGGCCAGCCCTCAGCTGCATGCCCATGCCTGCCTCCTCTAAGAGTTACGTGACTCTGTCCTTGCCGGTCCTGCACCCCTCTCACCACGTCACTCCCCAGGGAAGATCTTGGCCTTGGCCACTGCACGCTGTTGGGGAGCACACTGGGGGTCCCGAACTGTCAGTGCTTTCCAGGGCATGTGAGCAGACATAGGTTATATGTTGAGACATAGGCTCTTCTGATGGCCAGTTACCTAAATTGTAAATCCTGGTTCTTGTCACTTACCAGCCATCGGCTCCTAAGACCTAGCTTGTGGGTTTGTTGAAAAAATTAAATAAGTTAATGACATATAAAGCACTGAAGATAGGCTGGGCGCAGTGTTTCATGCTGTAATTCCAGCACTTTGGGAGGCCAAGGCAGGTGGATCATTTGAGGTCAGAAGTTTGAGACCAGCCGGGTCAACATGGTGACACCCCATCTCTACCAAAAATATAAAAATTAGCTGGGCATGGTGGCAAGTGCTTGTAGTCCCAGCTACTCAGGAGACAGGCATGAGAATCACTTGAATCCGGGAGGTGGAGGTTGCAGTGAAGTGAGATCACGCCAGTGCATTCCAGCCTGGGCAACAGAGTGAGTCTCCATCTCAGGAGTGGCGGCGGGGGAAGCACTGAGAATAGTGCCTGGGACAGAGAACGCTCTATAAATGTTAGCTAGTGCTTGTAGTAAGAAAAGGGGAGCAGCTGGACACAGTGGCTCACGCCTGTAATCCCAGCCCTTTGGGAGGTTGAGGCGGGTGGATCACCTGAGGTCAGGAGTTCAAGACCAGCCTGGCAAACATAGTGAAACCCCGTCTCTACTAAAAATACAAAAATTAACCGGGCGTGGCGGCAGACACCCAGCTACTTGGGAGGCTGAGGCAGGAGAATTGCTTGAACCCAGGAGGCAGAGGTTGCAGCGAGCCAAGATTGCACCACTGTACTCCAGCCTGGGTGACAGAGTAAGACTCCATCTCAAAAAAAAAAAAAGGGAGAAAAAGCACCCCAGCTGGTAGGCGTGTTGTGAGGGTTCACTGGGTACCAGGCATGCAGCACTGAGCATGGTGCCGGGCCTGGTGCCAAGGAACTGGTCACCTTTGTTGTCAACTGTGGCCGTGTCCTCTGGTGCAGATGGTGAAAGGCTTTTCCAACCGTGCTCGGAAAGCCCGACTTGCTGAGCCCCAGCTGCGGGAGGAAAATGACCTGGGCCTGTTTGGCTACTGGCAGACAGAGGAGTATCAGCCCCCCGTGGCCGTGGACGGGAAGGTAAGGGCAGCATCAAAAGGGGTCAGGACCAGGCTACCTTGTTCCCCTGCTGGCCAAATCCTGACGTGCTTACCCGCCACAGGTGCCCCGGAACGAGTTTGGGAATGTGTACCTCTTCCTGCCCAGCATGATGCCTATTGGCTGTGTCCAGCTGAACCTGCCCAATCTACACCGCGTGGCCCGCAAGCTGGACATCGACTGTGTCCAGGCCATCACTGGCTTTGATTTCCATGGCGGCTACTCCCATCCCGTGTGCGTGAGGGGCCTTCGATGGAGGCTAAACAGAGGGATGGGGAGGGGTGGCTCCAGAGATGGGGATGGAAAGCTGGCATGGGGCTACTGGGAGCGGAGGCCTGGTGGCTCCAGTTTTCAGGATGTTACACTGGATTTGCAAAGTCAGTGCTTTACCAATTCTGGCTTGCCTCCAGAGGGAACAGAGCCAATGAAACTGGCATCCTAATGCTGAATTAAAACATTCTTCCCAGGTTCAGGGACTCACAGGCTAGTGAGCAAAAAACAGTCAGTGTCCTTCCTGGGCAGCTGGTTAGTGAGCTCTGTTCTCTGATGGGCAAGGCTGGATAGGGGCTTTCACCCCAGTTTTCTTAGGCAGAATCTGGGGAGGATTTTCCACAGGCCTGCCTTCTGCACGGAGGGTGTGGGACACTGGCTGACCCGGGACATCCTTCAGGACCCTTGGTGCTCAGATGTGGCCCACTGTCTTCTGCAAACCAGGGAGGGAGGAGAGGCAGAGCAGGCAGCAGGCTCAAGGGTTGACATCGCGTTGTGTCCCCACAGGACTGACGGATACATCGTCTGTGAGGAATTCAGAGACGTGCTCCTGACTGCCTGGGAAAATGAGCAGGCAATCATTGAAAAGAAGGAGAAGGAGGTAAGCACGTAGGCAGGACTGAGGGACAGCAGAAGCAGGAAGCGACACTCAGCGAGTGGCTTCTTCCCTCCCCAGGCCGCGTCCGTGTTCCCAGGCCCTTCCCAACCCTCTCTGACATCATGACAGGCACCGGAGGGAGCGAGCACTGAATACAGCAGGCTCCTGCCCACCCCGCAGACTCACTGTCACTGTCCCTGAGGAGCCTGGGTCCGGGCTCTGGGATCTACTGCCCCTGCTGCCCACACCTGCCTCTGTCTTGAATCGCCTGTGTCCAGGTTCTGGAAGACCTCACCTACTAAAGATTTTGGAGTCAGTAATGATTAAAAAGTTTTCTGTTTTTGTGGCTTTCAGGTATAGTACATCACTTGGTAAATCAGATCAATTTTTTGGAAGTGAGACTTGGTTAAGGAGAGGCTATATCTTAACTTAAAATCGTGTATATATCTATCTGTCTTTATGTTCACAGTTTCCATCTTAATATTTTTCCTGAAAATGTCAGTGCTTAAGACTTTTCTCCCACTTCATTTTTGCCTGCAGAAAAGGGAGAAGCGGGCTCTAGGGAACTGGAAGCTGCTGGCCAAAGGTCTGCTCATCAGGGAGAGGCTGAAGCGTCGCTACGGGCCCAAGGTCAGTGCAGGTTCTTTGCAGAGAAGACAAACCCAGGGTCAGTTTCCTGGAGATGCAGCTCAGAAAGGCCTGGCCCAGATTCTGCCCCAGCATCACGTCAGGGATAGCTTTGTGTTAGGACACCTCCGTCCTCTGTCTCCAAGTCCCCTTGTTTTTACCTTGTTGGGAGAGGTGTCCCTGGAGTGAGGCCTCAGCTGGCTCTTCTGCCCCAAGCCCTGTCCCAGTGTCCCTGTTTCTACTGTCCGCATGAGCGTTGCCATGGGTCTGATTTGGTGCTGAACACATAGGGAGAGCCAAGTGTCCTGCATTTGGGGCACCCTTCCGCCTTCCAGTGTTCCCAGTGCCTGTGACCATCCTGCAGGCCTGCAGTGGCCTGCTCAGTACCTCTCACAGCACCTGCCATGTCCCAGGCCAGGCTTGGATACAGGTGTGAATTTGACATGCAGCCCTCAAGGGGGCCCCTCCCTGAGGCAGACGGACCCGAGGCCCAGTTACATGGTATAGTCAGTGCTGTGTCAGACACAGCAGAAACTGCTCTGGCATGTTTTGTTCCCTCTCTCCAGCCCTCTGTGCTGCCTGTTTGCCTTTAAACATTTTTTGTCACGCTCCTCATTCCAGTCCCTCTGGTGGACAAAAAGCCCTTCATCTGGCTTTATGTTCTGACTAGCTCCTTGCCACCTTCTCCATCCAAACCCTCCCCAGCCTTCCCAGCTGGCAGAGTGCCGCCTCAGATCTTAGGGCTCCGAGGGCTGAACTGTGCATCTGGCCCGTTCAAAACATCATGTGCTTTCGTCCAGAAATGAGATAGCAAATGCAAAGCACGGATCACAGGCATCCCCAGATGCAGCATTGTGCTCCTAGAGGGCAGCTTCCTGCCCGGCCATCATCCTTGTGTTCCCCAGCACTCAGCTCATAGCAGGTGCTCTGGTGTCTGCTTGGATGCACCCCAGGCTAGGGAAGGCTCAGTAAGAAGAGTCTGGGCTCTCTTCCTGCCCCGTCCCATGCCCTCGTCCTCCCAGAGTTACAGAGTTTAGGGCAGGCTGGGAACTTGCTGCCTCTTCATGGAGCTTCCTGGTATCTGGTTACTGACCCTGGCCTGTGTCCTCCCACCACTGCCACCTGACCAGAGTGAGGCAGCAGCTCCCCACACAGATGCAGGAGGTGGACTCTCTTCTGATGAAGAGGAGGGGACCAGCTCTCAAGCAGAAGCAGCCAGGATACTGGCTGCCTCCTGGCCTCAAAACCGAGAAGATGAAGAAAAGCAGAAGCTGAAGAGTGGGCCCAGGAAGACCAAAAGGGAAAAGAAGGCAGCAGCTTCCCACCTGTTCCCATTTGAGAAGCTGTGAGCTGAGCACCCACTACGGAGGCGCCCACCACTTGCTGCTGCCCCGCTACAGGCCCCACACCTGCCCCAGGCATGCCCAGCCCCCGGTGGTGGGGGCTTCTCACTGAGAAGGCAAACTGAGGCAGCATGCACGAGGCAGGGCCAGGGGAGAGGAGACCAAGCTGAGGAGGTGCTGCAGGTCCCGCCTGGCCCCAGCCCTTGTCAGATCCACCCAGGGTGAAGCCTTCAAAGCTTTTTGCTACCAAAGCCCACTCACTCTTTGAGCTACAGAACACTTTGGCGGGAGATACTGTCCTTCCTCCTAGACCTGTTTTTTCCATCTTTGGAAATATCAGTTTTTGTATGGAAGCCACTGGGAGATTTCTGGATGGTGGTGCATCCATGAACGTGCTGATCCTTTCTTCCAGTTAGTCTTCATCTGTCCGACAAGTTCACTCACCTCGGTTGTGGACCTAGGACCCTTTATCTGCAGGCCGCTTACCTTCCCCTGAGTCAGGCTTACTAATGCTGCCCTTGCTGCCTCTTTGTAGTAAGGGAGAGAGCAGAGAAATACAGGTCATCTCAGATTATGGAATTACTGGGATCTAGTTTTCCAAGTAACATTTGCGGTGGCAGAAGCCTACAAAAGAGCTAAAATCAGGAAAGAAAAGGAAAAATACGAATTGAAAATTAAGGAAATGTTAGTACAATAGATCAGTGTTAAACTAGATTCTATTCATTACTAGATAAAATATAAAGCTATCTGTACTAAGGAGAAATAACTTTTATAACATTTTGAGAAAAAAATAAAAGCGTTTATCTAAAGATTTGGCTCTATATTTTCTTTCAGATTTTTTTTTTTTAAGATGGGGTCTTACTGTGTTGCCCAGGCTGGACTCCTGGGCTTGAGTGGCCCTCCTGAGGGCTTTACCTCAGCTGGCCCTCACAACCACTGTGTGTGGTGGAAAGGCATTGTTCGGGAAACAGTCCCAGCTCCCCAGGACTGCAGGCACCCACACACCACTGCCTGTGCCCACCTTCTTTCAGATTTACATCAGTAAGAACACCCAGGTAACAGAGCAGTTTGTTCATACGTTGAGATAGCATGAAAGATTCTATTTTGTTTTCATGTAGGCTGGGAATTCATTACATATGGAATTTTTCTGTGTTTAGTGAAGAGATCTTAAGAGGAGCCATTAAAAATCTGAGTCACTTTTATCCAAGGGAAACAAACAAAACACTTGGGTTATGACTCATATGTGGCAAGAGGCTGGCTGGAACCTCTTGTTGAGAAACAGACTGGGGTTGCTATGGAAACTAGTCTCAGACTTCCTCACCAGAGCTCGGCCCTCCTAGAGGCAACTTGTTTTCTGTTTTTTTTTTTTAATATTATTTTTTGAGACAGGGTTCCACTGTGTTGCCCAGGCTGGAGTGCACTGGTGTGATCTCAGCTGACTGCAGCCTCCCCCTCCAGGCCTCAAGCAATCCTCTCACCTCAGCCTCCTGAGTAGCTGGGACCACAGGCATGCACCACCACGCTTCCCTTTCTGGGGTTTTGGATGATGGCATTGCCATGTCTCTGCAGAAATAACTTCAGGCATGTGTCAGCTACTAGGAGGCATTATGGAAATGAAATAGTAGGTTCTGAGAAACAGAAGAGTAGGTTTGGGAAAGTTACCACTCACCTGCTTGTAAAAAATAAAGCACTCAAACTGCTAGCATCAGAGTGGGCAGTTAGCAGCCTGCCTTCAGAACAGGAAGCAAAATGAAAGAAAAATGAATGCCGCATGCGTCAGGCATTCTATTGGCTTTGTCTCATTTGGCCCTCACAACAACCTTGTGAGGTGGACAAGTGTTGTTCCCATTGTATTGTTGAGGGAACAGACTCAGATCTTTGATTTGCCCAACATCACAGCCAGTATGTAGCAATCTTTGGCTCAGAACTCAGGTCTGCATGCCAACTCAGGATGCCTTTGGCAGTGGAGCACACTGCTGCCCCTTCCACTACTTCTAGCACATGCTGAAGATGCATGAAACCTGAGTCATTCATTTTAAATCAAGCCAAAACAAAGTGGGCTTCAGTATGGAAGGCATCTGAGTGCGAGAGATACTGAGTTGCCCTTAAAAAAGAAATTAACCACTAAAAGCTCCAATTTCCACAAAATTCAGTTCTCAATAAATCCTATGGCTGAATTCTTTATAGAAATTTCAGAAAGAATGCCAAAAAAAAAAAAATCTGAAACTAAAAACAGGATGTTTGTCAAAGTCCCACACCAGAAGATATTTAGAAATTTATTTCAAAATTTTTAACCAAAAATACAATGATATTACAAATTTGGTTTTCCAAAGCTTTCAAATTTTTCTTAACATTATTTTTCGCTTTAAGAACACTTTTGAAGTTGGCAGTAATTTAAAATCCTTATTAGAAAAAAATTAAACCAAAGCCCAAGGATTTTGCATTTAGTCATCATCTAGGTATACTGCGTGTTTTCCAAAAGCATCCTTTAAGAGTTTGGAGATTTGATGAAATTGTTCACGTAATATTGCTCACGTAATAAGCAGTTAGTGAATACTACTATATCCTAAACCCAGATAAGTCATCTTGGGCTGGCTGTGTTTTTCATGTGAAGAAACTCATTTATAGCACAGGCACCCCAGGCCAGTAGAGATGATTACAGATCACTGGTTTCAGAAGTTCTGACCCCTTATTCAGCTACCAAATACTTAGTTGCTAAAGGAATTACTTCCAGCAGGCACAAAACGGTTTCTGAATATGACAGAAAGGGTATACAAAGAATCATTTAAGGCATCTTGGTTACAACATACTTTAACAGGGTGCGAGAGTAGTTGGGGAACTCAGAAATTCTGTGACTTAGGTGTGGGTGGATCTTATTTAGGAGGACTAAAGCTATGGACACAACACATGAAAGGACCACTCAGAAGCAGCCATAGGAGGCCCAGGTGCCCACGTCGAAAGTACTCCCGGGTGAAAGCAGCCAGGCAGCTATGGGCACTGTACAGCAAGCCTCAGGCCTCAGTTCTTGATTGTGGTTGACTGGGGGTCACCATGAAGGTGCCCATTTAGTATAAAGCTTCCAACCTTTTGTCTTAATCTTTTCTTTAATCTTTTAAACCATCTTCAAGTGCACAGGGGAGTTCCTGATGCCAGAGGATGAAAGCAGCTGCCTTCTCCACCCTCTCCTCCCAGAGTGAAAACAAATCCTTTCGCTAATACTTGTTTCAAAAGCATCCGTTGTAAAGCTTCTCAGTGACACAGAATACTGAAAGGTAATTTTTTATCAGTCAAACCACATACCCAATTTAACACCTTTCGGTGCTCTGAATTCAACTGACAGACTGAAGGGTGTTTCCTGGAACAGTCTGAAATATTAATCATTCAAGTGTTTTTTTTGTTGTTGTTTTTAAATCTTATTTCAGAAAACTTCCTCTTGGGGTAGGAAAGTACATACAAAGCAGCAAAGTAATAAAGAAAACCTCAGATAGGACCTTCAGACATCCCACACACTACAAAGATTCTACCAAGCCATAAGATAAGTGTGAAGCCCAACGTACGTCCAGCTTTTCTCCTCACGACATCTTCAGTGTTTCTTCTCTTTTAAACACCAAACCAGGTTCCAGCCACAGACTATGTTTTGGGTGTACCTGCTTTGTGGGGTCCATGCCCAGTGTGTCTGCTGGTGACGCAGGACTCAGCAGTAATGACTAACGGCCGCCCTTCAGGATCACAGAAGTGCTTGGTGGTGGTGGCAGCAAAGCCTGGCACTTGTGTGCAGTGATGAGAAGCAGCACACGGCAAGGCTGAGCCCTTTATCAGCAGGCCTCCGTAGAGCGTGTCTGCGTCGTCAGCTGCCAGTGGGCTGAGTGGCTGGCCATACGCCCTCAGTCCAAGAGAGAGGAAGGAAACAGCAGAAGCTGTCAGGTGGCCATTCATGAGCTGCTGCTGCCCACCAAAGCTGCTTACTGGCAAGAAGAGGTGTGGGGAAGACATGAGCTGGTGAACACCAACCCAGCGCACATGCTGCCAAGTCTGGCCCCTGAAGAGGAGAGAGGGTGCAGAGTCCAAACCCAACCGGAGCTCCTGCTCTGGCATGGAGCTGGGTCAGAGGTGAGGGACGACCTGGATCCTAGGGCTCACGCAGGTGTCGGGCGGGTGCCAGGGTCTTTTCACTCCAACTTTTTGGCCGACACCCGTGTCCGAGCAACAATGATGGGCACCAGTGCCAGGCCGGCAATGAGGAGGGC
Source organism: Theropithecus gelada (assembly GCF_003255815.1). Classification (NCBI taxonomy): domain Eukaryota; kingdom Metazoa; phylum Chordata; class Mammalia; order Primates; family Cercopithecidae; genus Theropithecus; species Theropithecus gelada. The sequence goes on from NC_037669.1 coordinate 50,704,521, forward strand.
CCATAGGGGCCGGTAGAAGAGCCAGCCAGCCGCCACGGTCAACAGGGTCAGCGAGGTGGCCATGCAGAAGGCAAAGGCTTTCAGGCCAATGTTGACCAAGTCTCGAAAGACAGGAAACCAGTCCACTGTGGAAAGGAGAAAGGTGATGAGGTGCCACCCACTCTACACCTCACCAGCTCAGCATATCGCTCCTGTCCCTAGGTGAGGATGGGCCCCTGTTGCTACGTGCGTGAAGAGGGGAGCGGGTCAGTGGGGTGGAAGGCAAGGAGCCTCGTTCTGAGAGCTAAGGGAGCACAGGAGCCTCTGCTATGAGCTGCGTGGCTGGGCACATTGAGCCACCCACTCTACCCTGCTCCGGGGAGAGGATGTGGCAGTGCTTTGTAAACTTTAATACTATATGTGGAGAGTAGTCTGAGGCCAGCATAAAGACATTTGCCTGTAATGCTGGAAATACACTGGGTCCTGCACATTCATACAAGAGGCTGTGGATGGAGCCTCCTGTGCCTATTTGGGCCTCTCAGCCATTCCTAGAGGTGTTGGTTCATTCATGCAGCAGGATGTTACTGATTATTTATGTGCCCAGCACTGAACCGGCAGGTACTAGAGGAAATAAATGAGCCTAAGCATTGGCCTCTCCTCAAGGATCTCACAAACTATTGGTCCAATAGGAGAAAGCCCAGAATCCAGCTAAATTCGTAATTACCCTATTCTTGCTTTGTATGACCTCTCCAGGTTGGCATTCCATAGCTGATGTCCACTCAGGGAATCTTTGCTCAGTTCCCGGGCCACCAGTGGTCTGGAATCACTGGGTTTGCAGAGCAAGCCCTGGTGCCCACCATACCTGCAGCACACCCTGCAAGCCACCACCTGGCCTCATCCTGGTCTGTTCCCATACAGCACTGCTACTCAGCCCTTATAATAAGCAAAGTTCATGTTTCTGAATGTTGCCTATGTGTTAGACACCACGCGCACCATCTCACGAAGCGCTCATGCCCACCCCGTAAGGTAGGTACTCTTCTTAACTCCATTTTGCCCACGGGGTCACTGAGGCTCAGGGAATTAAGAAACTCACCCCAAGTCCTCCTGTTAGAAAGTGCCAGAACCAGGATTTGAACTCAAGACTGTCTGGGCCCAGAGCCTGGGCTCTGAGCCGCTGCTCTAATCCTTGTCTGTCTCTCTTGCTGTGGAGTCTTACACGTGGCGGTCAGTATTTATGAAACGCATGGGGGAGTGTGCGCTTCCCTGCTGCACCAGCGACTCACCCCACCCACCCTGGGGGTCCCTCCACGCTCTAAGTCTGTCCTGAGTCTGGCTCATTCCAGACATAGAGTGAATTGGGATCACAGACGTCAGAGATCCAAAGAAGGGCCCACTGAGACAGACACGAGGAAACCAAGGCACCAGAAGGGAACTGGTCTGCCCAAGGTCACATAGGCAAGAAAGAGGATTCCGCTTAAATGCTGATGTCTCCCTAATGTGCCCACCATGTCACTAGTCTTTCTGAGCACAATTCAGCTGTCCAAAGAAAGGCTCAAGGAAAGAGTCCTTCCCTTCCCGAGCCTGTTTTCCCAACTGTAAACAAAGGAGGTGGTCCCCCCGGCTCAGACAGCCCGAGATGTGCAGCCAGACCTCTTCTGACTTGTATATCCTGAGTGGGGAAGAGGTTTCTGTTGGCACCCAGAAAAGGCGTGACCCAAACATGTGACTGGAAGGGATACACACCAGGGAAAGGCTTGGATGGAGAGTCCTCTGAGGAACCCCATCCTCCTGGGCCCAGAACGTACTTAGTCACCCTGGGCACTCAGATCCCGAACCACGCTGGGCCACAGGACTCCTACTGAGCTCGCTGGTGCCAACCTCAGGCCAAGGAGCGGCCCAGAACGCTCCTTCATGCTCCGGACTTGCTGGCTGCCCAAATCTAGCCCAGGTTTTAGAGTGAGGAAGGAAGCATGATAGTTTTGGGTGTTTCCTATTTGCCACATTCATAAAACTCTGCATGTGAGGGGTGAGGTGACTGAAGCTGAGGTGGGAAGGGAATGGCCAAGCACCCAGAGCTTGGACGTGACAGATTTCAAATGCAGGTCTGACAGGCTCCCATGTGGTATCAATTGTGGATCAAAGGAATGAGCAAATGAGCGAGCCAGGGATGGACGAACCTTCAGGCTGTGGAGTGAGACCAGTGCCCCAGAGTCAGCCCCACCCAGCCTCACCCCTGGCAGCTCCTGCCCTCAGCCTGCCTTCCTCTGCTCCCTCATCCCAAGGCTATGGAGCAGAGATACAGAGATGAGCCAAATGCTTGGTCTCTGTGCAGGGGCCATCCCATCAGGCCGGAAGGGCTGAGATGATGCGACAGGCAGAGGCCAGTGGGGGTGCAGGAGGGAGGGCAGTGACCCACCCTGACACCTACCCAGGGTGTAGAGGATGCGTGTCATAAGGTTGAGGCCCATGAACATGGCCATCCAGCCAGCTGCCCGCAGGCCCCAGGTCTTCATGGAGTTGCTCCTTAGTTCTCTATGAAACACCTCCTGCAGGACAAGGTGGGGCAGGTCAGGATGCTGAGGGCCAGCGGTGTACCCAGTCGGCAGGGCAGGTGCTGAGGGGGCTGGACCAACTAGGGAGCTGTTGGCCATTTCCGAACAGGCCAGAGGGAGGTGGGGCAAGCCTCCTATAGGGCTAAGTCATTCTGCCCATCTGGCAGAGCACAGGGCAAGGCATGAGATCTCTGGAAGGTACTGGCCCTCCTCAGCTCAGAGGCTGCCAGCACCTGGAGCCCTCAGCCCACAGTCTCACCTGGAATGAGCAGGACCCTCCCCACCACCCCTGAGCAGGTCTGAGTGTGCCTGCTGGGCAGCATGCTCCGTGCTATGTGTGTGATCTGTTTAATCGGGACTCTCTGCACATGGCCTGGGACACCGCACCCGCCTTCTCAGGCTCCATCGCTGTCGCTGCCCCTCTTCCTGTCTGTTAAGACGCTGCAGTTCTTTAGCTGCTTCAGTCCATACTTTCTCCCCGAACATCCCATCTGCTTCCTTGGCCTCCATACGCTGTGACCCTCCAATTTAAAGCTGGAGCTCTGGCCCTCTCCTGGGCCTCACAAACCTGTGGCTCCCACCACCTCCTCGACATTTCCACTTGACATCTCGGCCTGTCCAGCACTGACACTGGTGCCTTCTCCATCTCAGCACATGGCATTCCCACCCACCCACTCACATCTAGGGGAAAAGACATGGCCCGCTCCTCCCCCATCACCTCATCCAGTCCAGGTCACATATTCCCGAGTCTCTCGCCACCATCTGCCTGCAGGAGCCTTACTGGCCCTGCTTCTATCACTCCACTCCGTGTTCTCCACAGCCACCTGCCAGAGCCCTGCCACATCCCCCCAACACCAACCCTGCTGCTGGTGCCCTGACCCCACTGGCTGCTGTCCCCAGTTCAGGTCGAGCGTCCTCTCGCCTGTGTATCTGTGCATGGGTTTGCTCTGCCTACAGCGATTGCCTGCAGTCATGCCTGGCCAGCTTCCTACATAGTCTTCCAGCTTTGCTCGAACCCCATTTCTTCAGAGGGCTTTCCTTGACCCTCTAATCTGAATCGGGCCCTCTCTCAGAGTCCATAACAAAAACAGGTCACACTGATCCTTATCTGATACTGTCCTAAGTGTTTTACAAGTATTATTTAATTCTCAGATTCACTCAGTGAGGTAGGAATACTTACCTCCAATTTATAGACGAGAAAACTGAGGCTCTGAGAGGGCACATAAGTCATATGCCCAAGGTCTCACCTCAAGCAGTTAACTAAACGCTACATTTCCAAGAGCAGGGAGCATGTCTGTGAAGTACCTGGTGTTCAATGAAAACTTTCTGAATGAATGAATAATCCTCAACAACCAAACCAGTTAGGGATGATGTGACTATTACTAATAGTACTTAAACATTTTCCCCTTCACGAATGAGGAAACAGGCTGAGAGATCAGCACCAGCTCAAGGTCCTGTAGCAGGTGGGAGGCAGCGCCAGGGCCATCTGCAGTGTGCCTGCTGGGGCAGCTGTACTCTCCTGCCCCTGGGACTGGAATCGGGGCATCCTGATTTTTGCCCTGAGCTGTCTGCCTGGCTCTGGGCCTTTTCTTCCACTTGACAGAGACCCCAGACCTTGTGTGGGGGTGGGGTCCGGGCTGGGGGAAGACAGGGCTTTGGGATGCTAAGCAGCAGGAGGCCCCAGGGGTGAGGAGGCCACCTGAGCATCTGCACTGCAAGGCCTTCCTTTCTGGGGCATTACCTAAGCCATGGGCCCTATCCACTCCTCTCTGGAGGGGTGGCTCTGTGAGCTGGGCCTCAGCCCTGGGAGAGAGCAAGGCCTGGACTGGGCCTCCTAATTTTAGAAACTCGCTGGGGACCCTCAGCTGCTGGTGAAGGGTGACTCATGGCCTTTTAGGCTGGGAGGTGGCAGCCCTACCCTGAGGCTGGTAACTGGGCTCCTGGGCAACAGCCTGACCACTACCTAGCCCTGGCCAGGTACCAGGAGTGGGTGAGGCCCAAGCACCACCGCGGGCTGGAGGTTAAGGGGACAGATGGCTACTGACGATCTAATAACAGGAACAAAAAGTCACAGCTAACCCCTGATGCCTGGCTGCTGCCTTGCCCCTTTCTCGCCCTTCTGGAATGAAAACTCCGACAGTCCTGGTTAAGGCAGGTATAGAGTGCCCCACCAGGGATATCTGTGTTCATCAACAACAGAAAAACTAAAGACTCGATTTTTCTGCTGCAAAGAAGGATTGCCTGCCTAGAGAAGACAGGCTAACTTTTAAGACACAGAACTGAACTAATCAGCACATCTTGGCACCCCTTCTCCTTGGGACCCGGGGAGGTATAGCCCTCCCAGTGTAAATACAATGGGAGAGGGATACTGAGGTAGCTGAGGCCCAAAACCCTTCCCTGCCCTCCTGATGTTCTGGAAGGACACAGACCATGGTGGAGCCCCCCCACCCACTCCCTCTCCCTGCTCTGGGCTGTGGCCACAGCACTCCAGGTGCCCCCTGAAAAGGTGAACCCTTTCGTGCCTGGACTGGGCTGTTCTTGCTGGAACTACTGACTGACCACTGATTCTTCCAGGGTTAACCCCTTCTTGTCAGCAAAACTCACTTGTCAGAGGCCCTGCTTGATCACTGTAGAAATGGATGTCCTATTCTGATGTCCACTGGTATCAGAGCACCTGTTCTCTTTCCAACACTCGGCACAATGCATCAGTACTTACGAGCTTCTGTCACTCTCACTCCTCTACTGGACAGTCTGTGAGGCAGAGTGAGTTTAGTGCCTAGCACAGTCCTACACACTGAGGGTTCATGACAGACTCAGCATCCCCAATCCAAAAACCCAAACGCTGAAATGCTCCAAAATCCAAAACTTTCTGAATACCAAAATGACGCCACAGGTGGAAATCCCACACTTGACCATATGTGACGGGTTGCATTGTATAAAATCACCTTCAGGCGATGTGTACAAAGTACACATGAAACATAAATAGATTCTGTGTTTAGACTTGGTTCTCATCCCCAAAAGATCTCATTATGTTATACAAATATCTGCAAATCCCAAAAAATCTGGAATCTGAAACACTCCTGGTCAAACACTTTGATGAGGGATACTCAACATTCCGCTATTTCTTCTTCTTGCCTCATTCACTGGCTATGACCCCTGGTAGTGTGATCTTATTAAATAACCACTGGAAGGAAGGAAGGAAGGACATGCTTGTTCCCCCACCGTACGAGTGGGGCACAGTACTCACCTCTGCTGAGAAGTCCCCATGGTGCAGGAGCAGTAAGGTATCCCCAGACTTGGTGGAGAATGGGACTAGCTGGTCACCCCGCTGTCGGGCAATCACAGTGACCTGGACAGAGGACTTGGCGTTAGAGCTGAGGGGTGACCAGCAGGAGACGCACCCCCAAGAGCCATGGCCCACCCTCCCAGGACCGGGTGCCAGCTGGGGAAGTGAGAGCACAGAGACCCTGGGGCTTCTCTCTCTATATGTCCACCTGGGGTGCATCAGCCCCGCAGCTCTGGCTGAGCTGCTGCATTCAAAGCTCCAGGCAGTACCCTGGGCAGCGGGCAGAGCAGGGGCTGGGGCGGGACTGCACACAGGCCAGGAACGTAAGACCAATTACTGACAGATCAAAACGGGCTTGAGGAGAGGGTCTGCATGTGACTGGAACACCTGTCATAAGGCGCAACTGTGAGACCCCTTTGGAGCTGCCCTTCTTAACGTGGGGTCCATGGATGGCTGTGGGGACATGGAGCTCTGAAACTGCTCAGAAGCATGCCTGCCTGGCTGAGAGTACGTGCAAGCATGTGCTTTCCCCAGGGGAAAGGGAGTCCAAGTGCTCCTGACATTGACCAAGCTGTCTTTGTCCGGGGCAGTCGTGAGGCTCTGACTTAGTGTCTGCCCCTGGGAAGCCAGGTTACCATGTGAGCCGGGCCCAGGTCAGGGTCATCGCCGCTCAGTCCAGCATAGGAAAAGGAGACGCGCAAGTCTCCCACCTGGGGGTGGAAAAGAAGCAGGGAGAGTGAGGCAGGGAGTAGCTGACCCGGGCCCAGGTCCAGGATGCCTCGGCCACGCCCCTCAGGCTCTTCTCCCACCTCCACACCCATGCCCAGGCTGTGCTGTCACCCAGAAGGCCTCTCCCACTCCAGCTGCACTTGGCCAAGTGCAGCTGTGCATGCAACTGAACTGAATCTGCCTGGTGCAGGAACCTGATCCTAGGGCCCCGACTCTCCTATTTGGAGAGCCCAAGCCTCTCCGCATACCTCCGGATACTTGGGATTTTCACTGTGGTAGAAAAAGTCTCCACGGCGAATGATGTCCACGTGAGGGTCCTCCAGCTTAGACAGGCTCAGGGGCTTGAAGTTGTCAACTTTGTCGATGAGGCCTGAGGGGACCAGAGTGGTTAGAAACCCAGTGGACTAGGTGAAAACCTCAATCTGCAAAGTCCCTGGCCTGACCCCCTTCCCCCGGGCCCTTGAAGCCTGCACACGTGGCGCTCCCGCCTCCGGTGCCTCTTTCTTATCTGTCTCGTCCACGGCTTCCCCTGGGTTAGACCATCTCCTCCAGGAAGCTTTCCCTGTGCCCTCTCCCACCAAGTCAGAGTGACCACAGCACTGGGAGTGGCCTTAGCCCTTTTCCCTTCCATCAAGGTTACGGCCATCCATGTCCAAGCCTGACTTGCCTCCTGGGTTGAGAGTTACTTGAGGGCAGGCCCAGCTGGCACAGCAGGCACCATCCAGCAACAAAGCAGACCCAGGCCAGGCTCAGGATCCCCCAGCCTCCCCAGGGCTATCTGGGCCCTTGGTATCTTCTCCCACCTTCACGGGTCAGGCCCAGGAACAGACCCCAGGGTTACTCCGGCCCATGGTGCCACCTTATCCCTTGCAAGCTTCTCTTTGGAGTCAATGGGGGGTGCCTGTGATGAGCTAGTGCCTTCCTGGCACAGGTGGGACTCAGAGGCGGAGGCCTAGACCAAGAGCACTGAGTCGCCCCATGTCTACTACTAGCCGGAGTCTGCTTGAGGAAGGAAGGCAGACACCGGCACGCAGCAGGGTGAGGATGCATGCCTGAGTCATTCTCTGGAACAACCCAGGTTTCAGAGGAACCTGGTAGGATGGAGTGGGGAGGGGGTTTCTACGTCAGCCCTTGCTCCCTGGGGATTCGCCTTCCCCTGGCCGCCCAAAGCATGGTGGTGGGAAAGGTATAGACTGATCCTGTGCCTTTAGCCATCTGAAGGCTGAGTGCTGGGAGCTCCGGCTGTGGGAGGGGCCTTGTGCTTCTGGCACAAGCTCCTCTGGAGAGGTCTGAGACTTACCTGGCGAGAGGAAAAATCTGCCAATTTGGACAAAGGGGGCTGTTGCCGTGAATGACTCCACTGCCATGGCACTGTGGGAGAGAGGAAGCTGTCAAGAGATGGGCACCAGTGTTGGAGCTGCCTGGGTCCCTTTGGGTTGTTTGTGCTGGGCAGGGTCCCCACCTGGGGGTTCCTGCAAGTCCAGATTAGCCCAGGCACAGCAGACATATTTTCTTGTCCACCCCCAGGGCCCTTGTGCCCCCTCCCCCGGGCTGAGTGCCCTCACTCTGTCTCCTGTTCCCTGGAGCTTCCTACCCTCTTGCCTAGACCCCTGCCAGCCTGTCGTGCCCCACCCACCGCTGTCAGATATATCTTGCATGGACTTTACACCCCTCACTAGCCCCTCCCAGAGCATCCCATCCCCTGACCATCTTACTGGCACAGCCCAGACCATTGCTGAACAAGGCCTGCTCTCTAGCCACACACAAGTGTTATGCCCACCTCACCACTGGCATGCCACGGAGCTAACCTCCCTCTGCTGAAATCCTGAGAAGCCTCAACAAATGCTGCTGCCTCTGGAAAGCCTGTCCTAATTGTCCTCCTACCCATGGCAAACCATTAACAAAATGCTTGCCTGGCTCCGTGTGTGCAAATCCCCTTAGATGCTTAGTGCAGGCCATACATTTGTGACCTGTTTGTGGGGAGCTCGTTGGGGGTCAGGGGAGACGGGTCTCTGTGTTCCTGGTGCCCAGCACAGGGCTTGGTCTCAAAACCATGTCCCACATTTTCAACCCATGGAGCAGGATTAACTCAATCCTGTTATTCAGATAAAGAAACTGAGGCTGGAGACCTGTCAGTATAGACAAGGATGCACTCAGGCCTGGGGCCTGGCTCTCACCTGGGGTTTTTGTGGCCAATCTCTCGGTCGAAGTTTCTGCTGTTGATGATTTCTGACCTCCATTCGGTGTCTGCTCGGGGAGAGGAATCAACTCAGAGCCTGGGTAGGAGTGGCACGTGGCTGATACCCACCAGCCCAGCTCCTCCCATCTCCCAGCCAAAGGGGTGGGTCAGGGAGCCTCACTGGATGGGTGGGAGAGCAGGACTCTGAAGACTGGCACCCAGGGATTCTGATGCCTGGTGCTGAATCCTTCTCATGGCCCAACCCACAGCCCTGCTGTCCAGCCACTGCTGTGGGCCCCCACCATGGGTAGAGACCACGTGAGGGGCCCAGTACTCACTGTAGGAGTACCTCGTCTCCTTCTTCACCTGCCCATCCTCAGTGTACTCCCTGCAGGGAAAGCAAGGCAGCCATGGGGGTTAGCCTCGTCGCCCTGGACAGTCTAACCTCTAAGCATCTGAGCCAGAAGCAACCTCAGGGCTACCAGATGCAGACTCCCCAGATGGTGGCAGATGCCCTCTCTACATCAGCCCCAAGATAGGGCACTCCCTCCTGACAGCCAGCCAGCTCCCGCCCTCGAAGGCGCTGCCTGGAGGAAAGCGCGCTCCCATCCTGAGCTGAAATCTACCCCCACTGGCCTTACACCACCAAGGGGCCCAGCCCTGCCCTTTGGGCTCAGAGATCTGGTTGCACCCTCTGCTCTGGGACAGCCCTGCGGGGGCTCCTGAAGCTGCCCTTCTCCTGCTCCTCCCGCCACCTCCCCACCCATCGGTCACAGTCCATGTGATTCAGGTGGGGCTCCAGGTGACCCCAGCCCTGGTCAATGAGAACCTGCCCCGGGACTCCTGTCAGAAATGATAAGTTATAAGTGGAGAGAAGATGGGACCAACACAGCTGATGGGAAGGCGGAACACAGAGAGATGCAGTGGGGTCTCGGGGGTGACATGCTGATCCCAATGACAGTGTTTCACGCCTGCTCCAAGTCATGCTTCAAGCTTGTGCATCTCTGGAACTTCCCAGATGTTGGAGTGACTCGATCCCCTTTTCCTCTTGGAGCCACTCTTCACTGGGTTGTTGCCACTTCCAAATCACTGGCTATTAATTTGGGGATAATTTCACACTTTTCTGATAGGAAGATGTTATCCTTGAATTTCAAAGGCATCAAAATAAAAGGTATCTGCATGTTATCCTGACACCTACACCTCACTCCTCCTTTACCCCAACAGAGTTTTCAGCCCCTGGCGCCTCACCTGGACTCCTCAGTTTCTACCCACTGGTACATCTCCACGTGCCTCCGCAGTTTCACAGCCGGAAGATGAACCCCATAGTTTGGATCAGTCAAAAGCTTCAAACAGAATCAAAGAAACCAAAAAAATAAAAGATAAGATTCATGTCAGCCCAGAAAGCCTGGCTGAGGGGAAGCTGGACTGGAAGAGGAAGAAATAGAGAAGGGGACAAGGGTGGAGAGCCCTAGGCTGCTTTGCAGGGGAGGATCAAGGACACTGCCTATCCCAAGTTCTTCACACATAGCGCCTGTGACCCTCACAGTACAGGCCTGGGCTGCATGGCCCAATGGCATGGTGCCAACAGCGTACAGGGTGTTCAAATAACACGAAAGCTCTGGTGCCCAGGGTTGTTTTGTGGCTTTGCACTGGTCACACACGGTCATCACAATCATGAGAGCACCTCCTTGAGTGCCACCCACTGTATCAAGATGTTAGTTATCTCATCTCACCAAATCCTCAAGGCTGGCCACAAGCTTGTTACTATTACCATCCCCATTTTATACATGAAGACACTGAGACTCAGGATAGACAAGTCCACACAGCTGCTGAGTGGTGGAGTCGGGAATCACACTCACGTGTGACCATCTCCAAGGCCCATGCTTTCAAATCCTCAGCCAGACAACATCCAGGATGAGCCCCGAGCCACTGGCAGGTCAGCATCCCCTGCCAAGCCTACCTTGGATGTCCGCAGGGCGCCAATGATATGCACCAGCCTTCCTTCATTCTCTGGCGCCACACTGTGGATGCTGTCAGGGGACACGACAAGCGAGAGCCCCTCGGCCAACGAGGTTGCCGTCTTCAACGCACGGCCCTGGGAGCAAAGGGGAGTGGGGATTTCAACAACTCAGGGGTGGCTCAACATGACCGTGCTTTTTGCAAAGTATCAGGGTAGGATGGGGCCTCAGGGAGCACTGAGACCCATCTCCCCACTGTACAGTTGGAAAACTGAGGTCTAGCAAGTGGAGAGTAAGGACTGGAACCCAGATTCCTACTTTCCCAGGCAGACTTCTTCCCACTGCCCCACTGGTTCCCACTAGCCCCCACCAGTCTTAGCACTGCCCCAGTGGTGAGAACAGCTGGTGTTTCTGCTTGCCTGTCTCTTTCTCCCCATTTTTCTCAGCCTTCTTTTTCTTAATTTTATTTTTATGTTTAAATTTTTTGTAGAGATGGGGTCTTGCTATGTTGCCCAGGTTGCTTTTGAACTTCTGGCCTCAAGCGATCCTCCCTCCTTGGCCTCCCGAAGTGCTGGGGTTATAGGCCTGAGCCACCATGCCTGGCTCTCCTCTCCCCTACTCAGTCCATGTGGTTTACCTAGGTAGATCTGAACCCCTGTTCAAATCATGTGACCCAGACCTTGCCAATCAGAACATGTGAGTGACCCCTGGCCACGGAGACTGATTCAGAGGACTGACAGCCAAGCCAGGACACTGAGAGATTGCCCTGTAACTGTTGCTAAATTGATTTAGAAATATGCTGTTGCATCATGAGGTCTTATTTTAAAAAAAGGAAAAAAAGAGAGAGGAGAGGGAGACAGGAGAGAGAGAGAGAGAGAAAAAAAAAGAAAAAGAGAAAAAGAAAGAAAGAAGAGAGAGAGGAAGGAAGGAAAGAAGGGAGGAAGGGAGGGAAGGGAAAGAAGGAATAGAAGGGAAGGAAGGGAAGGAAAGGAAGATAAACAAATGGTTTTTCTCTTCCCTGGGCTAAGTGGTTGGATGTAAGCCAGTTGCTGGGGCCACATTTACCATCACAGAGGAAGTGCCTGCCCAAGAAATACACCATAATAGAGAAAAACAGGCTAAAGATGAAGAAATGGAGACTCCTGGTGACCCAGCATGAACACCTGGATCCAACTACGCCTGAGGCAGGTGCTAAGCCCTTTTTTCCTGCTCACATCAGCTGTGGGATGCATCACAATGCAAAGAACTGTGATTAACTCAGTATCCTTCTTTCTCTTTTGTAAAATCTAGGCCCTTTATTACCAGCCTCTGGGTTCATAGCCTTTGCTCTCTGACATGATGGGGACTCTCACTCTGCACAGGAAGACCCCAGACATTTTACCTCATTGGTGAAAATTAGGTAGAAGGAGAGCAGGAAGGTCATGAGCCCCACGACCATCCCACCCGAGGTCTCGCTCAGCCGCTCCAGGAAGCCTGGCTGGGAGCCGGTTGTAACTTTGACATGTTCTCTCCGGGTACTGGTACTGGAATACTGAAGAAAAAGAAACATAGTCACAGAAGGAAAATTAGTTTTTTAAAAATAAATGAAATTTGCTATTTATTTATACTCAGTTTTTTTTGTTTTGTTTTGTTTTTAGTTTTAACTGTATGTGGTAAAAACACACAGATACTCAATGTGCAGTTTGGCTAGGTACAAAATATTTCCATCACCCCAAAAAGTTTCTTTGTGCCCCTTTCCTGCCAACTCTCCCCCTCTCCACCAACCAGAGGTAACTGGTAGGGATGGGGAGAATCTGAATTTGAATTTCTCCCACTGTAGATTAGTTTTGTTTCTTCTAGAACTTGAGAAAAATGGAATCAGGGCACCAACTCCTTTCTGCCCAGCTTCTTGGACTCAGAGCACTGCTTTTGCAATTCATCCACGTTGTGGTGTTTATCAGGAGTTTGTTCCTTTTCAGGGCTGAGTAGTATTCCATTTATGACTATACCACAATGTGCTGAATCATTCGTCAGTGGATGGGTATCTTGGCAGCTTCCAGGTTTTGGCTATTATGAATAACGCTGCTGTGAACATTCATACATGAACCTTTATGCAGACGTGTGCTTTCATCTCCTGTAGGAATATACCTAGGAGTACAACTGCTGGCTCACAGAGAAGATGTGTGTTTATGAAACTGCCAGGCTACTTTACAAAGAGGTTATTAGAGAGGTATTTTTAATTAAATTCAGCAAACAGTGGCTGAGCTTTCTGAGGGCAGTGCTAGCCCTTGTGGGGTCAGAAGTAGACAGTCTTAGGGCAGTGAGGTCACAACCATAAACAATACTAGAAGGTCATACAGAGTGTCCTGTGAGAGGGGTGGACTCAGTGCTCAAGGAGTGACCTCTTCCAGCTGGGGTATCAAGGCAGGCTCCCTGGAGGAGGGGGCATTTGAGTGGAATCTTAGACACAGACCTTAGGGGAAGAGCATCCCTAAAGGGAGAACCATGTCAGCAGTGATGAGGAAGTGGGAAGTGGTCCTGGGGGAGCAGCTGCCTATCTGCTTTGGCTGGGTTGTGGGAGGGATGGAGGAAGAAAGGGCTTGGAGCTAGGCATTTCTGGGCAGGTTCACAGTGGGCCTCAAACTCAAGGGTGAGTGGATCAGGCTTTGGTCAATAACACAGGCATGATTTGGGGTGCATCCACTGCTGATCAAAAGCGTCATCGTCTAGGGCAGGATTCTGGAGCCAGAAGAACTGGGTTTGAATCTATGCTCTGCCACACACCAGCTACAGGGTCTTGGGCAAAAGCAATTTCACCACTTTGTGCTTTCCATTTCCTCTGTGCATAGGGTTGTGGTGAGAAGCAAAGAACATAGTTATTGGGGGGCTCAGGGCTGAGGGCTTGGTAAGCACTCTACACATGTTAGCTAGTGGGAATGTTACCAGATTTCTCTACAACTGATAGTGGGCTGGCACCAGGCTGGGGGTGAGCTGACAAAAGTCACAAAGATATAAAGTGGGGCCCAGCTAAGACAGTGCCCCATCCTGGCACTAGGGGCCAGAGGAGTGATTTGAGTCAGAGTCTCTGCTTGGACAAAGCTGATGTCACGTTCTGATTGTCTTTGAATATCACCAGCCAAGGCCTCCAGTGACCAGATGTCCATGAATCCAGAAGTCATCTTGACTTTCTATACCATTTGGAAACATTAGGGGAGGGAATCACCACAGGCAGGCAGGTGACCATCATAATGATGACAATGGCAAACACACCGGTCTATCACAGGCCAGCCCACAGGCAAGCCCAAAGAGCTGGATGCCATAACCACCCCATTTCACTGATAAGAAAATCGGGCTTGGGGTTAAGTCAGCTTTCCAGATCACACAGCTTCTAAGAGGAAGAGTTAGGATTCAAATCCGGGCAGACTGGAGACTACTCTCCTATTACTCATTCCAGTCTGTGCTCCCCATCTCTTGGGCTACAATGTGAGTTGAATGTTGGGTGCCAGCTGCAGGCAGCAACAGGAAAAGGAGGCGTGGCTTCCTCTTGGGCCTCCCCTCAGCCAGCATCAAGATAAGGGGCTCAAAGACAGCCTTGGAGGGAAGGAAGAGAGGTACAGGAGGGTGCCCCTCAGGCTAGGGGAGGGATGAGGTAGGCAGTGACATGACATACCCAGCCCACATTCTGAACCAAAATTCCCAGTAAACATGGAGGATCATAAAGGATCTATATATACACACATATTTATATATACATATATATTACATGTATACACACAAATATAAACACACACACACACAGACATCCCCAGTGACACATCCCCTCCCAGTCCCAGCACTCAGGACTCAGAAGAAATAAGCAATGAGTGGTGGGAACAGAGGCTGACACATAAGCCCTGGAAATGAACAGAACTGGGTTCGATGCCCAGGTTCACCAATCACTTGCTGTGAAGCCTGGGTAAATTGCTCTACCTCTCTGATTCTGTTTACTCACTTATAAAGTGGAGAGGGGAATAGTACCTTCACCATAGGTACTGCTGCTGCTATACTGATTGAGAATTCTGTTGCCTCCCTACTCCATCCCACTATCTTCTTCCTCACCCAGCCTAGTGGCTGCTGTAAATGTATACCCAGCTACTGGATGAATCAACAAATGCTTGGCAGCAGAGGATACTCAAATGCATGTATGTTCCTTGGTGAGGGGCCAGGTGTCAATGTACCCAAGACGATCTCTATTCACTGGGACCATCTGTGCTCCCCTCTGCAATGACAGGCTAGTTTTCAAGTATTAAGTACCTACGACACACCAGGCACTGTGCTAAGCAGTCTCCCTTAAATGTCACAGTAACTGATCCATGAGGCTACATAAACCTGGAGAGATGAAAGCCACACATCTACTGGGTGGAAGAATCTGGATTGCCCCCAGGTCTCCCTAACTCCAAAGCCTGCCCTTTGCAGCATGCCAAGCTGGCCACAAGAGTTTGGGCAGGTGCCTTCCCCTGCTGGGGAAGTTCACCATCTGTAAAATATGGTGGTGGTGGTGATGGGAGCAGGCAGAGTCCACATACTACAAACAGGCAGGTCTCCTGTCTGCCCTCTCTCCTGGCCGAGCCTGAGTCTCTCGGAATACCTCTGAGGCCTTTCTAGGTACACCATTCAAGGCTTCTAACCCTCCTGTGGGCCCAAAGTGTCCTGGGAGTGTAGATGATACTAACCCGAGACAGAGCGTACTAGGGCTGTGGGTGATGCACACCCTGGCCTCTCAAGGGGTGTGGGAGGCAGAGAGGACGCTTGGGGACAGACGCGGCGTCTGGAAATAGGGTGTGACAGGCAAGGGGAGAGCTGCTAGGACACTCTACCAAAGCAGGAGGGAGGGTGTGTCTGGGGCTGGCTGGGCTCCTAAGCAGGCCCTAGAAGCACTTTCACAGAGGAGGGGAGAAGTGAGTCACCAGCTTCTCCCACATCCAGCGCCCTGGTAGGAGGCGCTGCTTGGTGTGCTGAATGAATGTTGGGCTTAAATAGTTTCCCGAGAAAGGCTAGTTGCAGGGAGAAGAGGCCTTGAAGGAACAGCCCTCAGCCAGGCCTTCTCCAACCAAATCCTTGCTAGGAGGAGGAGGGGCCCCGACAGTAGAGAAATGCTCCCTCTCCCCCTAACGCCTTCGCTCCCAGCCCAGCCTAAGCTTTTTGCAGCATCACAGCCTCGGTTTACACAGCCTCCCTAGAGCGGGGAGCTCTCTGTCCGCCTGGACAGCCCTATCCGTCCATTGCTGGACAGCTCCACTTGGGGCTGGGTCGCCTTCCTCCCTCCCAAGGGAATGGCCCCCTCTCTGAGCTCCCGTCCAGCTCTCATAATGTGCAACCTTGGAACGGCTTCAGGGCCCCAAGATACAGGAGGGAACTGGGAATGCAAGGAGGAGCCGCGGAGAGGCGTACAAGCAGATCGTAGTGCGGGAGCAACACCTCCGAGTCCGCCTCCGCACGAACGCCGAGGACTAGGCGGACCAAAGAACACGGACAAAAGAAGTCTGGACGGGTCGAGAGATTAACAGAGGGATGAGCTGGCGAAGGCACCGACACGGCGCGCAGAGGGAGATGCGGGCCCAGCCGCAGGGAGGAGCTCCAGACGGCGAAACGGACCCAGAGGCCCCCGGGGAAGAGCCCCAGGGCGACGGAGAAGCCTGGGTGTGGCCCGGGTGGCCAGGGGACACTCACATTCGCGGCCATGGTGGGACCCGGCTCGCTGCCGCCGCCTCGCGCTGTTCAGCTAGGAAGTGGGCTGACGACTGGAGCGCGGAGTCCAGCGGCCTCTTGCCAGCCCCAGCTTCGAAAATCCGCTTGGACTCCAAGACCAGGCGGGACTTACTGCAGTTACCGCCCCGTGTGCCTAGTGTTTCTGCGCATGCGCGCGGCGAGACCCGGAAACGGGTCAGGGACATTGCAGTACCTCATTGATGCGCCTGCGCACTGCAAAGCTTTCTGGGAAATGTAGTGTCTACTGCCTGGCGAGCTGCTCTGGGGCTCGCGACCTGCTGGGAAATGTAGTTTCCGGCTGAGGTGGGCCTGGCCGCGGTTAAGAGGGCGCCGAGGCAGGCGCGCGGCGGGCAGGCCTGGAGGGGGCGGGTCCGCGCGGGCTTCGGAGGCGCCCGCCCTGCCTGAGGAGAGGAGGTCACGGCGTAAAGCTGCAGCTACCGCCACTACCGCTTCTGCAAGGTCTCAGGGACGGGCTGCAGCCATGTCCTATTGCCGGCAGGAAGGTAGGGAGGGCGGGCTGCCATGGAGACCGGCCTACGAGGGCCTGCGGGAGACACGCGGGCCCCGGCGCCGCGCTACCACGCCGCAGGCGCGGGCCACCCGAGGCGCGGCCCGGTTGCCCACCCTGGGACACTCGGAGGCGGGCAGGCTGGGGAGTCGCCACTCGTGTTTTGCGAATGAGAAAACCGAAGCTCTCGGGGAACGGGACTGGTCCAAGGTCACAGTGAAGCCCGAACCCTGACCTCAGAGGGGCCTGTGCGTGGGAAGTCGTAAACTAGGCCGGGTTGGGGCACGGGAAATGCCGAGCACGTTGCGTGTGGCTCGTAACTGGGAATGTATGTTAATTATTATTACCGCTCCTGCCATACCCCACGTGTTGCCATTTTGCACGCGCCTTTAAAAGGCGGGTCCCGAAAAGTTGCTACTGGGGGTAGCGTGTGCTGTGCTGGGGTGCTGGGAGTTGTGCTAGGAGTTCTACTAACGGGAATGTTTTTGAGCCCCCTGCTACCTATCAGGCACTGTTCAAGGAAACTTACCTGGCTTGTCTCATTGATCTCGCTGCGCCCTTTGTAAGTCAGACTCTGTTACTGGTCACATTTTACTGAAGAGTAAAGTCTGACACAGACTTGGCTAAAGCCACTCAGCCAGCAAATCGTGGAACCGGGGTTTGAGCCTGGGCATTGTGACCCCAGAACAGCCTTTTCCAATCTAGTGCCCAGTGGATTGCAGGGAGAACCCTGCCTACCTCCCACCCCAAAGTTGAGCTCCAACCACCTAATGCTTCCTTGATGTTACTCTACCCAAGAGCTCAGAAGTACCCAAGCCACAGGTCGGAGGGCCTCCCCACACACTGCCACAAACTGACTCCTTGGCCCTGAGCTCCTACCTAACCCCTCCAGGCCCTGGTTTCCAGTGTTCTAAAATGAGATGTTGGGCTTCACTGATACAGCAAATATTCATGAAGCATCTTCTCTGCTCCAGAGAAGGGGGATGGATGGTTATAAAGCTACAGAGAGAGTTGGAAGTCACCCAGAAATTCTTTGGTGAATACTCCAGCTCCATCAGTTAATTCAAGCAATCTGAAGCCCAGAGAAGGAGGTGGCCTACCTTAGTTACACATCCAGTTAGGAGCATAGCTCAGCCTAAAATGCTGAGCCTTTTCCCTAGTAGCCCTGTCTGCTTCTAGAACCTCTCCTCCTCTGGGTTGTAAAGCCATAAGACTCACTCTTAAATGAGTACTATTATATTTCCGCTGATTACTACTTAATGTGTGCCGTAAGCAAAAGTCCTCTGCCCTCACCACTGTTGTTTTTAATTTCAAGTCTCTCTCTAATTTACTTCATTTAGCAAATAATTTTTGAGCCTTTGGGTATAATGAGGCTGTGCTGATAAACAAAACCCTCCTTCTCTTTGAGGATTTACAGGAGGCAGTTTTCTCTGGAAAGGGAGGCTAGGTCCATCTGCCTTCAAAACATGGA
Organism: Theropithecus gelada; assembly: GCF_003255815.1. Taxonomy (NCBI): domain Eukaryota; kingdom Metazoa; phylum Chordata; class Mammalia; order Primates; family Cercopithecidae; genus Theropithecus; species Theropithecus gelada. Next base: position 50,722,910 of record NC_037669.1, read on the forward strand.
GCCCTTATCTTTTCCTGGTTCAAAGATCTCTCTTAGGAGATGAGTGAGAATTGAAAGCACTCACTTATAGGCCTTCCTTAGTATTTATCTTATCCATACCACTGTCCCCCTAAGAAGTCCCTAACTTTTTTTTTTTTTTTGCCCACTGATCCTTTATGCTTCCCATAGGATTTTTAAAAAAATGATCCCAAACTCCTTACCGTATCAGAGCTTATGTGATCTGGCCCTGTCTGCCTTTCCAGCCTGGTCTCTTCCCACCTTTTTGTTGCCCAGCCTCTAACCTCTTCGCTATACCCTTGGTTTGGTATATCCTGCCTTCACCTCTTCCATGGCTGACTCCTCATCCTTTAAAATTTAGCCTCCTGACCCTTTGTGTCTTTCACATCCTGAACTCTCTGAAATTACCTTTTTTATTTTTTGCCATCTTCCTGCCTGTCTTCTCCCACTAAGCTGAGAGCATCAGATGGGCTGTGGAATCCCCAGCATCTGGCACAGGGCCTGGTATACAGTGGGTGCCCAAATCTTTATTGAATCATGCGTGTACCTGCCCTCTGTCCTGAGTGAATCACTTGCCTGTGCAAGTTTATTTCAGGGGTCCACCTGCTACCCAGCCTTCAGGTTAAACTCCTTGGTTTGGCATTCGAGGGCTCTCAGCCTGGCTCCCTGGCCTTGGGCTAGCCACACTTCTCTGTGTCAGCACCATAGTGTTTCTTTCTTAGTTTCCTCTTTCTAATGCAGAGCCTGCCCACTCGTGTTTAGTCAACATTTATAGAGCACATGTGATGTGCCAGCCATTGGGCATATAGTGGTGAGCAGTGTGACACATTCTCTGCCTTCCTGGCATGGTGGAAGAGATTGCCATTAAAACATTGCCAGACCAATGCATGATTACAGACTGTCATAAGTGACATGAAGGGAAAGCCCAGCATGCCATGATCATTTAGTGAACGGCTCTGTGGGGTCTGAGAAGGCTTCCTGAGGCTTCAGAGATCCTTTTAAATGCCACTTTTCTTAAGAAAACCTTTTGCAGTCCTCAACGTGTGTGAGCGAACACTACTTAAAACCCTCCTTTTGCACTCCAGGCTTTGCCCAGGTTGGTCCCTTCTGGAATGTCTATTCCCTCCTTCCCTCCCTGAAGTTCTTTGTCAGGGACAAAGGTAGGATCCCTCCCCTTCCGTCTTCTCCACTGGATGCCTGTGTCGTATTCATCTGTGACCACCAGGTACTACCACAGAGCTGGAGCTAAGGAAGGTTTGTTGAGCTAAACTTCTAACACTTGCATTCTTCTTACACTCTGTCTGAAAGCTATTTGTGTGTTCTTCACAGATACTTGATTCTGTACGCGGGATTTATGTCTTTCAAAGGGGTTAGATTCTAAACATGAAAGTCCTCAGCAATCAGATTTATCAAACTCTTAGAAACCCCTTACTTCACTCACTCAAAATACACCACAGGCACCACTCCCTCTGGCTTTAGATCTCTTTCTTGGGTTGAGTGTCAGAAAGTAGTGGTTGGAATTGTATCACAGGTGTATTGAATCAGCTTAGCCAAAAATGAAAGAAGACAAGTCCGTAGTGCAGGTTGCCATTCTCAAACATGATCCTGGTGAGTCAGCATCCATGGGAGACAAGAAACTGCTTCCTCTGCAGGACACATGGGCATTCCTTCTGGGGTGGATATGCTGAGAGATTCTTGCCTGTAAAGATCTTCCCCTTTCATGGGGGAAATCAAACTACTCGTCCAAGGGATTTTTTGGTCTTACTCACTTAATGGTGATAACCATTCTGTCTTCCTGCTTTCTGCTGGGACTGGGTGACAGAGCAGGAGTAGCATCATCTCGGACAAACACTGGCACTTTAAGTTCCAGCTCCCTTTCTAGCCTCATGCATTTCAAGGAAATCACTTCTAACTACAAGCAGCCAGGAAGAGCAGACAGTAAAACACAGATAAGACACCTTGGTCATAGAGGGAGGTGGGGGAAAGTCTCTTGGGTAACTGCCAAACTTCACCCTCATACAGTGGACCCCAGTAAAACTGTGGGCGTTAATAAGAACATTCCTTTCCCTTTAGGTGCACTAAGATAGGGAAGCTAAAAGCAGTCCTGGGGGAGATACGCCTGCAGCTGCAGAAAGATGTGTGGAAACAGACATACAACTCTGCCTCCCAGATAAGCACAATAAAGAGACACAGAAGCAGTCCAAGCCTCTGATAAACTCTCTCACCCTGAATCCTTAAAAACTCTTAGTCTGTAATAGAATGTGGCTCTGACCTAACTCAGCCAGCAGCCCACCTCAGGTTTGTTTAAAATAAACCTGTCCCTGTTGACTGAAAAGCCACCGTTCGTGTTTCTCTCCTCTTTCTTTAATTCTTACACTAGGGTCTTCATGCCGTAATCCAGAGTTGTTTCTCCATTCACTTTTTTCAACAAATACTGAACACCCACTTTGTCATTGGCACTATTCTGGGCTCTCAGGATACTGCAATGAACAGAATAGACAAAAATCGCTGCCTCTGAGGAGCTGACATTCCAGTGGGGGCATGAAGTGGTAAACATACATAGTATGTTGGGTGAAGAAAAGCACTTTGGAGAAAGATAAAAAAGCAGGATAAGGGAGATGGGCGGTGGTCAGGGACGGTGGCATGTGAGCAGGAAGTGAAAGCAGGGAGAAATCGCTGCGAGGGTACCTGAGGGAAGGGAAAGTGCTCCTGGAGGACAGAATACCCTGTGCAAAAGCCAGAGGTAGGCATGTGCTCAGCATGTTCAAGTAAAAGCAGAGGTCAGCATGGCTGGAGTGGAGGGAATGATGGTGGGAGATGGGGTCCAAGAGGTGAGAGATGCAGCTCTTTCTGGATATATTTGAAGATCGAGCCATTCTAATTTGCTGATGGAGATGTGAGAGAAAGACGGGTTGGGGTGGCTCTACCAAAAGTAAAACTAAACAGCTGAGGGTGGAAGGTGTCTTGGTATCCGACTGCTCAGTCAGTTCTGTTCTCAGCCCCACCCTGAAGTCCTGTTCACAGAGTAACCCGTTCACAGAGTAACCCGTCGGGCCTCCAGTTCCCCACTCTGACCAAGGTTCTGGGGTGAGGACTGAGTTGATTCTGGGGGACCTCCTCCTTGTGCACTTTGGGTTCAGCTTTCTTCACTGGTTAAGTCAGAGAGCACTCGACCATCAGCTCTCCCATTTCCAAAATATTATTGACATCTCTGAGCCTGTGATTGTCTCTTTTCCTAGCCATGTACCCTTTAAAACTTACTGTTGAGTGGGATTCTAGCTAACAGCAGAAACACATTTCACCTCCCCAACCATGTGAGGTAGGTAGGTGAAGCTGGTGGTAAGGCCTGGTTTCTGAGGCCCAGAGGGTACCTGAGCTCACACAGTGGGAAGTGCTTAAGTCCAGCTTTGAACTCCAGTTCTCAGACTCTCTGTGATATTGAAGCCACTGTGAGCCAGAAGGTTTAACATAGTTATCCACCTCCTTCAGAACATGCATATTCAACTGCTTTTAAAGCTTATCTTAGAAATAAAAACACAAGCACTTTTAATTTTATTTCTCTGGAGAAATTGCTGAGAAATGTCATAAGAACTACTTGTCTAACTGATTGTCCCACTGGTTGGCATCTTATGACTAGTCTGACCAGTTCTTTCTTTCACACTTAGATTTGTTAGGAATAGGTAAGCCTTGTCCTTGCATCGGTTCTTGAATTGAGTTTTAAATGTTCCAGAAAGCAGAGGCCCTCCAGGACAGGCATGCAATGGACAGTTTGCAGGAGACACACTCTGGATCTTTCAGACCAGAGTTCCTGTTCTGCCTTCATTTACTGCATGTCTTTTGGTCCGTTTCTCAGCTCCTGTGGTTTCTGTAAAATGGAGATAAAGTAATACCCACCAGTGAACTCACAGATATAATAAAACACATTGCATGGGACAAAAATGTATAAAAGATGCAGCTATTACTGTTCTACCTTCGATCCAGTGTGAACTGTGCTGCAAGGGAAAATGTCCAGGAAGGCACATGTGAGGACTTGGCCCAGTGGGAGGGACCTGGAATTCTCAGTGGGATTGTGCTAGGCTGGTGTTTCCTAACCTGGCTGTGTGTCAGTCACCTGTGAAGCCCGTGAGCTACATGGATGTGGCAGAGAGCTCGATTCAGTTTTTCTTGGGTGAGGCCTCGTCTCTCTATGTATGACAAACCCCAGGAAGGCCTCATACTTTACCACATTTGGACCCTTTGCTTTGTGTGCCTATGGCTGGGCCTCACCATTGGGCTGCACTGAGCTGCCATCTTGGTCAACAAAACTGCCAGAACTGAGTTGCGAAATTTGCATCAGCTCATTGTACTTAGCGTTCACCATTTTTACAGATTGCTTTTGAGTATTTTGGAAACTGGCCAGAATTACTAAGATTACTAGGTACTTTAACAAGTCCTGGCTGCCTGGTCCAAAAGCTTTCCCAAGTCAGCCACAGGGCAAAAGCAGTCTTCTGTTGGATGACATGCAAGGTGTTGTGGCAGAGACCATCTCTGGGAGCAGAAACCTCCAGTGTGTTGGGGGTCCTGGCCCTGTGTGTGCTGAGGGTTTTTTGTTGTTACTCTGTCCTAGCGTAAGAGACCCTGTGCAGTGTGGGCATGGCGTAAGGCACCAAAGTGCCCTCCCTCTGTCCCCTGAACTGTCCTTCTCACTGGAGATGTCGCTCAGTTTTTGTTGTCACTGCCCCCTGCCTTCCAGAAGCCTCTTCCTTAATTACATCAGTCCAAGCATGGGCCCAAGCCTTTTTCCTTGCTTTCCCCTCAGCATACCTGTGACTGAACTTGTCTAAATATAAAGAGAAAACAAAAAGTATAAAGTAATCAGAGATGCCTGCAGCTTTCACAGAGCCACGTTTCTGCAGGTCAGGCCTCTGTGCCCACAGTAGCCGCTCACTCAGAGCCACGCACTTTTGGCCGTAGCTGAAGAAGTCTTCTTAAATGCATGGCACCTCCTATCCCCTTCCAGATGAGGGTCCCTGTACCCCAGATCTCCTGGGATCAGAACGCATGGTCAGTTGCTCTGTAGAATTTGTCATTCATCTTCACCAGGAAGGTACAAGAAAGATCTTGTTCGTTTACTTGGCAAACATTTCACTTGATTCTAAGCTTTTTGAGGCAGGGGTTGGGTCAGATTTTATTGTGTTTATTCATTGCCCAAGGTGCACAAGCTCTCAGGCAGTGCCTAGTCATGCTAAGTGCTCAGTGTCAGCTATCATTATTCTTGTGCAGATGTTGGTGTGGGGCAGTATGGGTGTGTAGAAAGGATCTCCAACAGTGTAGACTTCAAAGAATCCTGTCCTGTGTGGCCCAGCAAGTCACTACTCAGAGCCTCAGGCTCACCACCATTAAAAGGGGGTGCTGCCACCTCCCTCTCAGGGTGGCGATAGGATGGAGGAATGAGCTCACACGGAGGACCAAGAGATGGACTGGCTCTGTCTGTTCTCCGGGTACTGCTGGAGAAACTGATGATCCACCATGCAGCGTGGGCTACTGAGGACAAGGTGCTTCTTGCCCACAATGAGAATATCTGACGCATACCTGTGGTGTGGTTAGCTGATGGCCGAAGTTTTTAGGAAGGTGAGGTAAAGTGTTGACAGCTACAAGGTGTAGTGGAGAGGGCTGTAAGGACCTACCTTCTGCTTACATAGCCACTCAGCCTTGGTTTTCTCCTGTACTCGATGGGGGCTGAGCGTGATAATACTTCATAGGGGGTCACTGTAATGCACCCACCCTGGTTTGGCCAGGACTGATATGCTTTTCTGTGCTCACCCAGCCTCCAGTGAGGAGAAGCTCCTAATATAAAATGCATTTGACTCTCACTGGTCTGTTTTCCTGTAGTCCTCAGACCTTCCAGCAGCCAGGCCCCAGGGTGAGGGCTCTGGTTTTGAACAAGGTGCTCTGCACTTTAGGCCTGCTGACTTTCCCATGCTGGTCCTCACAGGACCACAGTCCTGACCCTAACCACTGTGGGGTTTGTCCTAAAAAAATCAACTGCAGATGGTCACAGTTAAAAAGATCTGAGAAGTGCTTTTCCTGCTGTCCCCCTCCAGTTGTTATCCTTGTTGGGAAATGGTCCCCAGGCCTCTCGGACTGTGGGAATGGAAGGGCTGCAGTGTTCCTCACCTTCATGACCCTTTCTTCTTCCAGCCACGATTAGGAGCCCAGAGGCCTAGTGGGGGTGCTGACTGTGGGCACTCTCAGACTGCCTGTGTCCTCAGCCTTTCAGAGGCAGGGGCCTGTGGGCTCATCAGCTGTGTGGGCTGTAGTGATCTGTAGGCTGAGGACCCACATCACTGCACACTCACTTTGCCAGTGTGCTCAGTCTTCCTCCAACTTTTTATGCATTCTGAACCCTGTGGGTAAGCCCCTAGGACACTTTCTTGAGTGCTTTTTTTCCTGCCGTGCCCCTCATCCATCCCCTTTTGTTTCCTACCTGTAGCATATGAGAGCAGTTTGATGGTCACCTCACGTAGGGATGGCATATGGGACGGTCTTCAAACTTGGTTTGTATGGCGACTGCTTTGGGTTTAAAGCTGACTCACTGCTCTTGAATGAAACATTTCTTCCTGTGTTCTCCAAACACTAGGGAAGGATCGAATCATATTTGTAACCAAAGAAGATCATGAAACTCCAAGCAATGCAGAACTGGTGGCCGATGACCCCAATGATCCATACGAGGAGCACGGTGAGTGACATGGGGCCTCCCAGGGACCCACATCAGGGCACTGGGGGGAAGCTCAGTGTTCTTAATTCCTTTCCTATGTTTTCCTAGCCAAGGCCGAGTTTTCAGGTATCTATTCTCAGCCATAGACTATCTCTGAGGGCAGTGGTTTATCTTCCTCGGAGGTTTGAGGGACTGTGCTTGCCAACCTTGTTCTGATGTACTTCCCTGGCACAACAGTTAAGTTTTGGGAGAGGGTGTTAGTAGATTCCAGCAGTTATAGGTAGGTTAAGGTGACAGGGCTCGTGCTCAGACAAGTTGCCAGATTGAATTCTGCCACATCTAGCAACTTGATTAGCAAGTAGACAGTCATGTACCTTGTTCTGTAAGGTTGGTGAAGTCCCTGCTCTCTCTAACTGCTCCAGCAAGCACCTTACATGAAAAGGTCACTTGACACAGACAGCTTTCCAGCAGCAGGATTCAACTAACCTAGTCAGAGCTGTTGCACACTCCTTGGTTAATGGCTGAATATAACAGTGGTTGCTTAGGCCTAGGACATTGTTCCAAAAGTTTTGGGCTGCTGAACTCACTAGATACTTACTACTGCAGCCTGTGTGCGGTGGATGTGTGTGTGCGGTATCCATGAACAATCTACGTATTGTACAGTACTCAGTTCACCAATCAAAAACCACTTCTAGTGTCCATGATGACAACTAACCTTCTAGTGCTAATTGGTAATTGAAGAGCATGAAGCAGCCGCATCGGGAATATGGGCTCCTGATTGGAATTTCTCAAATGCTAACTGATGTGTCTATTCCTTCTGTAGGACCCTTTACTTGTTGCCCTGACTGATCCTAGGGGTCAAAGCATAAAGTATATATCCAGCACCCAGTGGGAGCAGCGGGAAATGCAGACATTATACAAAGTGTTAGCATTCTGAGAAAGACAGCTGCAAGGGTAATCTTGATCAGGACTTACATGTCAATTCTAGTACCTTGCTTATCTTTAGATCCATATTAAGCACATTTCATTAATTGATCAAGACTATGGAGGCCTGCAGTACAAGTTGGGCCTTGTTTTGTTTGCCTCACAGTGTTATTAAAAACTGAATATATCTGCCTTTAGACTGGGCTGCTCCCTCCAGATCCCACCATTCTTTACTGTCCCTGTTGTTTTTTTACCTGTTTCTGTCACTTGCAATGTGTCTGCTTGGATTGTAGGTATCCCATATGATGCATTTAGCTTTGCAGCCCCTTATAGTGATACTTTGTACAAAGAAGCATATAAAACACAAAGAACTCTGGGACCCAGGTTTCAACCTCTTAACTGCAAAATTACTAAGTGGGCCAAGTAAGTCACCATTTTATGCCATCTACCTGCCTTCCAGCACCCAGCTGTGCAGCTGAGATGGTGCTTGTAATAGCTAAGAGTACCAAGAAGAAAAGGTGGCAGAAGTAATTTTCCTAGAATCAAAACATCAAGAGGGCCTTAAAGATCATCTGATCCAATGAGAAAACTGGGGACCCAGGAGGGGGCCAGAGACTGGAACCTCAGGCCTTAGACTGCATGTTTGACAACACACTGCATCTGAGCTTTATGTAACATGCCAAAGGTACCCTCTGTGTGGATTTATATTGTGTTCCTGAAATGCAGATTGGCACCATGTGCTTTGTGAGGAAGTATCTCATTCCAGCTCACCTGCCCCTAAGAAATAATGAAATAAGGACTCCTGGAGACCTAGGATATAATTTTTTTTGTTATTTTTGATCAACCACCTGGTCAATTTGCACTGGGTTGTAATTTTTAAATGTCAGTATTATCTCTTGGAAACTGGTTATGCAGGTTTGTGAGCAGGTTTGAAACTCCAGGGGGTAGCATTTGCAAATGTTTTTCCAACACTGAGGTCCCTGTCAAGAAGCAGTGAGATGTAGGGGAAGGGGCATGGCTCTGGGAATCCTGCCAGCTCAGTCTACAGTCCTCACTTGGACCATGAGCCCCAGAGACTGCGTGTGCAAACTGGGGTTAGTAGCACCCACTGCAGAAGGTTGTCAGAAGGCTTATGTGAGTTACCAAGCATAACTTAATGCAGGAGAACTTGATCTGCAACTGCTGATGGTCCTGGGGGTCTGCTGCCTGCTAAGGGGGCAGCACTAGTTGGCATCGTCCATGCTATCCCCATTTTACAAGTAAAGGACAGGAATAGCTACAGCAGATCCATTGGTCAGTGGAGCTTCCCAAGCTGGAACTGAGAGGCAGGCGAGGTTTCGTCTAGGACTTTGGACATTAGTGCAGTGCACCAGGCCTCGGTATTGCCCTGGAGTGAAGAATCATGTGTAATTTCACAGGACATTTTAGAGGCTCTCTTAGAAAGTACTTTCAGTCTCTTAATAAGACTCACGTAAGAAACTTCTATATGAATGATATGTCTGTCGCAAAGCTGAAAATGAAGCCATCATTTTGAGAGCATTTTGGAAAACCAAGAAATACTATTTAGATGTGAATAAAGTTCAGTGATAAGAAAAGGTATAAAAGTCAAAAGTAAGAGGCCTATTAATAATAGTGAAAATGAAAACCCATTTATAACCTTGTTTCCTCCCCAACACATATGTGCAGTTTAACAGTTTGGTTGATTTTCACAAGAATGCACTCACACTAATGGTAGGCCACCAGCTTCTCATTGTGCCGCATGTCTTGGACATCTTTCCTCATCAACCTCCTCCTCTTCACCACTCCCCAGGCTATGCTGAGCTTCTGAGAGCAGCTGCAGGGCAAGCTGGGTTCAAGGGGCAGGGAGTATGGGGGGTGGGGTGGTCATGACCATCCATATGAGGAGGGGGATTAGAAAGAGGAGATCAATACCTCGGTTCCTTAAAGTGTTTGGGCTTTCAAAAAGCTCTTCACTAACCATTCAAGTGATCTCCTCCTCTTTGGGTTAGATGGGTCCCGGTATTTAATTCTTGGAGCACAGCCTCAGAGCACTGGGAGGTGGCTTAGAATAGACTAGTGTCACACATGGAGAAAGATGTCATTGGTGGCTTCTCTCCCAGCTGGGCCAAGGAATGCTGGATATGTGCTAGGCTTTAAATGTAATCCAAATCGAGGTGTGGGTCCATAGGCAACAATAGTTCCTGTTTTGCACCACCTGAGTAGCCTGTGAGGACTGGACTAGTTTTGTATTTTCTGAAACTTTAGAGAACATCTCTCACATTGTCCTTGCTTATCTTCCTGTTCTAGGATTGATACTGCCAAATGGAAACATTAACTGGAACTGCCCATGCCTTGGGGGAATGGCCAGCGGTCCCTGTGGAGAACAGTTCAAGTCAGCCTTTTCCTGCTTCCACTATAGCACGGAGGAGATCAAGGGGTCAGACTGTGTAGACCAGTTCCGGGCCATGCAGGAATGCATGCAGAAATACCCAGACCTCTATCCCCAAGAGGATGAGGATGAGGAAGAGGAAAGGGAGAAGAAGCCAGCAGAACAAGTAGAAGAAACAGCTCCCACTGAGGCCACTGCAACCAAAGAAGAGGAGGGGTCAAGTTAATGAAGGCCACAAGGCACTGGGCTCCAGTCCTTTTGGAGTGGACCTTTTGCAAAAAGGCCTTGTTGTCACCTTCCAAGAAAGTGTCTTTCCCTCTGTTGTCCTGTGCACTGTAATATACAAAATAACTTATTTTGATGATCAGGGGTCTTGACCTCTTGACATATACACTGAAAAAAATGGGGGTTGTATGTATGTGTGTCCTACCTAAACCTGTAGCTGCCACTTTTGAATTCTCTTCTCAGATTGCCCTGAATTTTGCCACTTTTAAATAACATGCTGAATAAGCTCAGCAACTAAAAACCATTACCCAGGAAGGTTTCTTGTGAGTGAGCTGATTTATTCTGATTCATTATATTCCTTTTGGTAGATTTTGTACCCCTTGGGGAAAATAATACAAGTATAGAAACAAAAACATACTCTCTTAAAAATGCTGGGGTGGGGCCATATCTACTAGCAGAGGCCAGATGGTCAGATACGATTTCTGCAAACCCATCTTGACCTTGAGTATGTGAAGGTGTACTGCACTTCATTCCTGATACATTTTGGTTTCCATGTTGGTGTGGAGCTCCTGGTTTTCTGTGTTTGGACGGTGAAGATTTGGACCCTCGCATTCACAGTCCCTTTCTAAGTGAAGGGAGAGGCTGGCTTGGCTGTTCCTTGTTATTCCGAAAGTCCTGGTTTGGGGCCCATGTTCACACTGGCTCTCAGTCTGGCCAGGTGCAATGTTCTTGAGAGGTGGGGACCTAATTATTACCAGAGTAGCAGGAAGAGAGGAAACATTGTGAATTAAGTATTCAATTAAAAGGAAACATGATTTCTACCTGATTTTGAATGTGTCCTTTGTTTTCACTAGTTAAAAATGTTTTCAATATAAAAAAGTATAAATTATGAACAATTCAATTGAAATTCCTCTGGAAAGATATTGGTAAACCAATTAGTCTGTTAAAATTTTCTGTGTTGAGTTCAAAGGAAGCTCACTTTTTTGTATGTGAGCAGATTCCTTCACACAGACATTGCAGTTAGTCTGTGAGGTGGGGAAGGCTCTTGCTGTTTGAAAATAGATTAACTTGCCTAAGGTAACTGCGACAGTTTTCAGGCTGTGGCATAGTAATGCCTCATTTGTCTCAAATGTGTTATTTATGTAAAAAATTACCTTAAAACTTAGTAGCTTGAAACAAGGAATCTGGGCATGCCTTACCTGGGTTCTCTGGCTCAGTGTCTCGTGAGGCTGTGATACTTGCAGTCATCTCAAGGTCTGCCAGGCCTTTCAAGATCGCTCAAAGTGGTTTCTGGGAGGGTTCGGTGGGTTGAATTTTGTGGGTTGTGGATTGAGGTCTCAATGCCTTACTGGCTGTTGGCCAGACACCTCCTTCAGTTCCTTGCCACATGGCCCTTGCCTTAAAGGGTCAGCTCACAACATGGGAGGTGGCTTCCATCAGAGCAAGCAAGAGAGCAAGCTGGAAGCCAGAGCCTTTTCATCACCTAATCTCAAAACTGGCATTCCATAACTTTACCATAGTCTGTTTGTTAGAAGTGAGACACAGCCCACACTCGAGAGGGACACAAGGACATGAGTAACAGGAAGCTGCCTGCCACACTGGAGAATGAGGCACCACTATGTTAAAGCTTGAAAGCTTAAAGGCATGGTTAAAATGCAAGGATTTGTGGTTCAGAGGTGTATGGAGGTAGAGAACTGCTTTCTATATCCAGAGCTTTTTAAAACCTTGCTTGATTAGGAGCTAAGAACCTGGAGCTGGCCAAGTATGGAAGACGTGACAGACCCTAATGACTTCTTTTAACAGAGTTTTGCACATTTAAAAACCATATTTCTTTCGTTAAAATTTTGGTCATAAGGTGTTACTGTTTTGTGACCATGTCATGTACCCCATTTATTTGATGCATTCACAGAACCTACAGTTCCAAGCCTTAGGGTCATAGAGTGAGTCATTCATGGTACTGCCCATGAAGCTACAATCTAGCCAGGAAGTCAACATTTACTAGAAAGCAGAAAGGAATGGATGAGTGTTACATAATGGTGCTGGATTTTCAGGGCTGGGTTCTTCCAGCCATGGTAACTTACAGCAGAGATTCTCAAACTGTCTGTCCAATGCGACTTGGGTTAGACAAAAGGTTCCATCCTTTTCCACTTTTCAGTGGAAAAACAAATTGGTGATAAGGAATTGGCACTGTATAAGCAGTTGGAAGTGGGTGGAGATTATGCTTTACTACAGGGGGTTTGGATAATTCATATTTAAGTTGCTGTGTATCTTTAAATGTAAGAACACCAACAGATCAAAGAGTTAATGATTCAGATAAATGCAGGTTGATGATTTTTAAAGAACAGCAATAATTGAAACAAAGGGCTGCTCAAAAAAACACTGACTTGGGAATGCAATTGCTAACACACTGCTTTATGTATCTTTCGTTTTGTTTTGTTTTGTTTTGTTTTAGGAGTTCGCTCTGTCGTACAGGCTGGAGTGCAGTGGCGTAATCATGGCTCGCTGTAGGCTCAACCTCCTGGGCTCAAGCAATCCTCCTGCCTTAGCCTACCAAAGGCTGGAATACTTGGACTGTTTTGTTTTTTTATGATATAGGCAAGTGCAGCATATCAACCAAGCTTCTTAATAGAGCACTACATTCTAGTCCTTAGTTCTAGGACTGTACAGATTTTAACTTATTTATGTATTTATTTTAGAAACAGGGTCTCGCTCTGTTGCCCAGGCTGGAGTGCAGTGGCACAATCATAGCTCACTGCAGCCCTGGACTCCTGGGCTCAAATGATCCTCCCACCTCAGCCTCCCAAGAAGCTGGGACTATAGGCGCGCTCCACCATGACTGGCTAAGTTTTTATTTTTATTTTTGTAGAGATAGGGTCTCACTATGTTGCCCAGGCTAGTCTCAAACTCCTGGCCTCAAGCAATTCTCCTGCCTCAGCCTCCGAAAACACTGTGATTACAGGTGTAAGCCATCATGCCCAGCAGAGACTCATGTTCACATAAGGGCTGCTTTCTTGTAGTTTTGAGACATTATGGGTTACTAAAATATTATGAAGTTAAAATCTGAAGTCTTTGATATAAAATGGCATAGTAATTGCACATGAACAGGCTGGCTACAGCTAAAAGCAGCTCTTAGATTTTCATAGTGGAGCCAGAAAAGCAGAAATTTCATTCCTTGCATTTTTCATGAAATAAGTAGCCCAAGGTTACATTGTTAATGGATAAGATTATTGTGAGGGATAACTCAAATGAGAAATGATGTTGCTGTCTTTGAGAGTCGTGGATTTTGGTGTGGGAGAAATGAATAAAGATGTAAAATTGAGGCCGGGCGCGGTGGCTCACGCCTGTAATCCCAGCACTTTGGGAGGCCGAGGCGGGCGGATCACGAGGTCAGGAGATCGAGACCATCCTGGCTAACATGGTGAAACCCCGTCTCTACTAAAAAAATGCAAAAAATTAGCCGGGCGAAGCGGCGGGCGCCTGTAGTCCCAGCTACTCGGGAGGCTGAGGCAGGAGAATGGCGTGAACCCGGGAGGCGGAGCTTGCAGTGAGCCGAGATCGCGCCACTGCACTCCAGCCTGGGCGACTAAGCGAGACTCTGTCTCAAAAAAAAAAAAAAAAAAAAAAAAAGATGTAAAATTGATAAAGTGTAGTAAAATCCCTTAGTTCACAGTTTGAGTTTGGATTATCAATGTAAACTCAATGTATTTTTTTAAATAAGACTTTAATTTTTCCATGGAAAATGCCTAGAAATAAGTCCAAACCCAGTAGTAATGCATTTCACTACTACCCATATTGTGGTCTCCACCATTTTTATTAAATGGTCCCAAGATGTCTTCAAGTCAGAGAGACATGTACGCGATGAGCTTGGAACTTCTTATACTGGGAAGTGTGGATGCTATGCTATCAAACCTATGAGGGTCATGTCAAAAAACTCAGGACAGATTGAACAGACTCCCATTTGGCAAACACAGGACAGTCTGATCATCAGAAAGGATAATAATTGCAATATACTGAAATACATTAAGTATGTTTAAATCCATGAGCTCCTAATGCTGCAGAGATAACTCAGGTCATGTTGGATAGTGCTGGGAAACATAGTGAAATGGTGACAACCAAGACTGCCCCAAATACTTGGGATGCATGGACACCCTTTCAAAAGACATATCAACCTATCATGATGTATGTGCTGTATTTGGACCTGATTCAAACAAACTTATGAATATATATATATATATATATATATATGGAAAATGTGAACATTGAATGCAATGTATCTAATACTGTTAAATTTTCAGGTATGGTAATGCCACTGTGATTATGTTCTTTTTTTTTTTTTTTTTTTTTTTTTGTTTTTTTGAGACGGAGTCTCGCTCTGTCACCCAGGCTGGAGTGCAGTGGCCGGATCTCAGCTCACTGCAAGCTCCGCCTCCCGGGTTCACGCCATTCTCCGGCCTCAGCCTCCCAAGTAGCTGGGACTACAGGCGCCCGCCACCTCGCCCGGCTAGTTTTTTTGTATTTAATAGAGACGGGGTTTCACCGTGTTAGCCAGGATGGTCTCGATCTCCTGACCTCATGATCCGCCCGTCTCGGCCTCCCAAAGTGCTGGGATTACAGGCTAGAGCCACCGCGCCCGGCCTGTGATTATGTTTAAAAAGGAAAATCCCTATATTTCATAGAAATATATTGAATTTTGTTGATGAAGTTATGTTACTAATGGGATTTGTTTCAACATAAGGTGAAGAAGTCGCAGGTATAGAAAAAAAAAGATTGGCCATAAGTTCATGACTTTTGAAGCAGGGTAAAGAATGCAAAGCTAATATTATACTGTCCTTTCTGTTTTGTGTGTATTTCAAGTTTTTCTATAATAAAAAGTTTAAACCTTGGAAAAAGATACCATAAACAGGGTAAGAAACAGTGGCAAACTCGGAGAAGGTATTTGTAGCACATATGATTGGCAAGAGATTAATATATAGAATATCTAAATGGACTCCTAATAATAAAACTACAGATAACCCAATAGGAAAATGGGCAAAAGACACGAACAGACTATTCACAGAAAATGAAACAAGAATGTTTAACATGCATTTGGAAATATATTTATCCTCATTATTAATCAAGGAAATACAAAATAGAAAATAAAACAAGTTACAATTTCAAACTTAGCAAATTGGGGAAAATGAAAAACGTTGATTACAGTGTTGGCTAAGATGAAAACTCTTACACATTGCTGGTGTGGGAGGTAAATTTATAAAACTATTTGGAAAACAATTTAGCATAAATGAATGTGAATAAACACAGGCATAATTTAGGAACAAGCAAATTCTGTGGTATGGACCGTAGAGAAAATATGGCACATATGACCAGGAAATATCTTTAAAAAAAAAAAAATCCCCAAAACATTTATTCACCAAACTTCCTAACTCAATTTTAAGCAAAACATAACAATGAATTAATAATCTGTGCAAGTGCTGACAGGCATGCAGACTGGTGTGACCTTCATGGAAGGGATTTTGAGAATATCTAACAACAACTACAGATGCGCATTTACCTTTTGAGTAAGTGAGCCCACTGCTAGGAATTTACCCTGAATCCACATCTCCACAAATAAAAAACAAGATATGCACAAGATTATTCACTGCAGCATTAGATGTAATAATACAAGACTGCAAACATCCTAAATGCCCATCTACAGGAGACTGGTTGAATAAACATGGTACATTACACAATTGAGTACTATGTAGCCATAAACAAGAATAAACATCTCCATGAACTAATATAAACCAACTTACAGGCAATGTTAAGTGAAAAAGTAGATATGGTATGTCCACTTAAAAGGCCTACAAGTTATAGCACTCAGCAAAATTAAGTATGCCTATAGTCCAGATCTTGGTTTCCAAAAACCAATCTCTCATTAAAAGAGCTCCTTGGAAAAATGGCTGATTCCAGGTCAAAGGCAGGGGAAATGCGAGATGAGCCTGGAACATCTTTTTGTGCCAGAAAGTAAGAAAATGCTCAAAGATGAATGGGGGCATGTCAAAAGGATGCAGCTATATCTGTTAATAGTATAGTACCCAGAATACATACAGAACCTTACAACCCAACGATAAAAAGTCAGATAGGCTGGGCGTGGTGGCTTATGTTTGCAATCCCAACGCTTTGGGAGGCCGAGGCAGGAAGACACTTGAGCCTGGGAGGTCGAGGCTACAATAAGCCTTGGCCACTGCACTCTAGCCAGGACAACAAAGTGAGACCATGTTTCAAAAACGAACACAAAAAACACAAAAGGTAAATAACCTAATTTAAAAATGAGCAAAGAATTTGAATAGACATTTCTCCAAAGATATATAAATGGCCAATAAGCACATCATAAGATGATCCTTAACATCATTAGTCACTGAGATACCTACCACCTTCATACTCACAACGATGGCTGTAATTTGAAGACACTCAAAAAAACAAAAAGCCAGACTGTGTGTGATCCTCACACCTTTAACTCCAGCACTTCGGCAGGCCAAGGTGGGAGAACTATTTGAGGACCAGGAGCTTAAGACCAGCCTCGGCAACTCCTGTCTCCAAAAAGTAAAATAAAAAAATAAATATGTCTTTACAATGTTATTCTTTCTAGAATTTCTGATAATTTCAAGTGAGAGAGGTAAACATTTTTAGTTACATGATCAGATACCCCATATAATTTGCTGACAATTCAATATATCTCCAGTGGGATGATTTACCGTAAAGAAAGTCACCAAAAATTGTAAGCAGTCTGGATTCGTGTTTATTGCAACCAGTAATTAGGGACATAGTTTTTTCCCCAGAACTAGAAAGCAAGGTTCCACATAACTGCATACTGCACCTGCATACAGCCACATCCCTGGACTAAGGCTGTGGGGGAGAATCTGCCGTCATAATTTTAAGTTAGAAGCACCCATAAATTTAGTATCTAGACGACAGTGAACTTTCACTTACAGCATCAACATTGTTAAGGTCATGATGTACAGAGCAGTCACTTTTAACTTCATTAAATTAAGAAAACATGACAATGCCTTCAGTTTAAATACTGATTTTAAAATGCCCATAAAAAAGTGCAAACAACATAATCTAGCAGCATATCTGTTGCAGTTTTAGCAAAGACCAATTCATGGTCTTTATCTCGGCCACATAGTCAAAGTTGGGCTTTTCTTTGATTTTTTTTTTTTTATTTTAAAAACAAACAGCAGATGTAACCATTATACTGTGTATAAATAATCATAAAATTGTCTTTAACAGTCTACCACACAAGTGTACGCTGCAAATAAAATGAATTTTACCTTAAAATGTAAATGCTGTTTAGTATTTGGCCTTTGGTTTCAATGCTTGAAAACCCCAAAATAATAAAACTCATCTCCCTTCCTCCCACCTCCCAAAAAGACTCCTGCAGCTCCCCAAAGTTGGTAGACTTTGGCAACCACTAAGCACATGACGCTATGTGTCAGTGTCTTCTGATACTAGGAGCATCCACTTGTCATGTGTAAATAAAAGTGGTCTCCAAGAAACCTTCCTTCACAAGACACGTGTCTTAGTATTTCATTAGTTTTAGTATATTTTATATTGATACAAAAAGTGCTTAACAGTTCAAATGATAAATAAACAAAAAGTAAAATTTTGCATTAAAATTTACACCGTATCCCTCTTAGGCATGTGCCTTTCCAAGAGTTCTTGTTTCTGAGTCACTCATGTTACTCCCAGAGACTAAGTGACCTCACCTTTAGTGTGACCATAAGCTGCCTGGCATCTATTGATGACCAGGAAACATCTGAAATATATTCAAAGGAGCCTTGTTTATATGTTCCTAAAAGATTGGGTAAAGATATTTTGTTTGATTCATGCAACGTCATTTTATAAGAAGTGCTGATGAACTACAGCTTCACATGTCAACAAGGATTATTCTCAAAACGGAAGGCTTAGTATAGAAAACAACTTTCCAGGAACGAATCCAGAATGATTCCATATATATATAAACGGTGACGTTCACAAAAATCTTTATGATATATTCATATAATATATAGCAAAAACTTTAAAATGAAAAGGAAAATTATAACGTGATTTATTTAGGAGATTTATGTTTCAATGCATTCAGGAAAAGATACATAGAGGCTTCAAATACATCAATAAACTCCCATATTGTATAAGCTAAGTGGTAGCTTTGGTAGGGTTAATTCTATTTAATATAATAATTATTATTCTTTAGCATCAATTTCTCAAATTAAAAGATAATAAAGAGAAATATAACTTCAGAGATCCCTTGGAATATTTTGGGGGCATTTGCAAAGTAGGAGTCTTTTTTGTTTTTCCATGTGGATAGTCAATTGTCCCACCATATTTGATAATTGACTTAAAGTGCCGCCTCTGTCAACACTAAGTTTACATATATGGGTGGATTAGTTTCTCGACAGTCTGATTCATTGGTCTAATTGTATAAACCTACATGAACACTACATGGTTTTATTTACTATAACTTGAAATTATACTTGATATCTAACAAGCCAAGCTCTCTGTCCTTTATTTCTGTTCTTCTTTTTATCCTCTTCCTTCCTTCCTTCCTTTCTCTTCTCTTTTCTTCTTCTCTCTCCAATTTTTATTGTTCTTTCGGCTGCTTGTTCTCTAATATTAATTTTAAGATCAGATTGTAAATTTCTAAGAGTAATCCTTTTGAATTTTGATTGTT
Source organism: Theropithecus gelada (assembly GCF_003255815.1). Lineage (NCBI taxonomy): Eukaryota > Metazoa > Chordata > Mammalia > Primates > Cercopithecidae > Theropithecus > Theropithecus gelada. The sequence continues at coordinate 50,741,846 of NC_037669.1, forward strand.
TATTAATTTGGGGGCTGTTATTCAGGGGATTCTGTCTCTTCCTATCCATGACTATAGTATAACTCTTCTTTTATTTGGGTCTTCATTTGTGTTTTTATTAAGTTTTTGATGTAAGGTTGTATACATTTGTCCTAGGTACCATGTATATTTTCATGTTACTATGAATGGTATTCTTTTAAAAAATTGCATTTACTGTTATATATTTGCTAGAGAATAAGAGTACTGTTGGTTGAGTATGGACTCTATATATAGCCATCTTGCTGAAGTAACTCCTTATTTCTACAGGTTTCTCATGCATACTGTTGAACATTACATTTTGAAAATCATATGATGTGAAAAAGGTGATTTTCCTTGCCAATAGACTTAATTTTTTCCTTTAGAGCATCCCTTACAATTCTGAATAGCAGAATTTCATATCAGCACATGGACATACTAATAACTCTAAAAGGAATGTTTCTGCTTCCTTATCTTTAAAAATGTTTCCAAAGATATGTTTGTAGACCATTTAAAGAAGTTGTCTTCTCATCTCGATTGCTAAAATATTTTATTGTGAATGAATACCAAACTTTCTAGATTATATTCTTCTGCATATATTGATATGATCATATCTTCCCTTTAATATAATAATGTGGTCATTTACTTTGACAGATTTTGTGATACTGAACTCACCTTACATTATTGGGATAATCTTTTATTATGTAGTCTTATGATTAAATCATTGCTGATTTTATTTTCTGACATTTATTTAGGAAAAGTCCATCAGTGTGCACAATACAATTGGTATATAATTTTCTCTTATTTAGCTCTATTTACTCTGTTTTGGTCTTAAGGTTATTCCAGTCTGATAAAATGAGTTGAGTATCTTTCCATATTTAAAAATTATTTTAATTTTATTAATATTTTTATACTTTAAGTAGGGATTATTCATTTACAACATTTAAAAAATTTTCCTACAATCCTATTTTACTGTTCAGAGGGATTTTTACTAAGGGTTCAGTCAGTTGCTTTAACGATTTGGTTTATTCAGACTTTTTTTCTTTAGTTACTTCAGAAATGAATGATATAATTTAAAAGTTTGAACTAATGAACATATATAACATTGTCTCTCATAAAAAGAGATTGCACATTTTTTTCTGGCACCCAAAGAGTATTTCAATAGTGACCATAAATTAGACTAACCAATTAGTAAATTATGTCAAATCAATATATAATAGGCCATGATCTCTATCTTCATTATGATTAAGAAAATTATGATATAAAATATATAATATATAAGATGTTAACAACAAAAGGATAGTCTAGAAAAATTGCCTATCTACTTTAAGCATGTTAAACTCCAACCTAAACAACTTTGGGATTGTGAAAGATATCAAAACTGAAGTTTGGGACAGGAACAAATTTTCTGTGAAGGAAGTATTAAGGATAAATATCCTGAGTTCAGTTCCTGAACTCTAGGAACTACTAGCTTTATAAACACTGGATATAAATAATTCAATTTATACAAATATCCTTTTTGTTAAAATGGGGACAGGAAGTCCTAATATTATGAAGCACAGAAAGTAAAGTATTCCATTTTTGAATTAGAAACACAGCATAAAACAATGCTTATTATAATAACAGAAGGAGCGTAGGACCTCACAAAGTCAGTATTTCTCATGAGACCCTGTGGCCTAACATAAACATCTTAGATGCTTTTCTCTTAAATGTACAGTAGTGGCTTTTCTGCTGACACAACAGACTAGAGACACAGAAAGACCTTCTGTTACAAATATGTTATAAGCCATTCAGTTAATAGGGTTGCTCCTAGAAAAAAGAATATGTTATAAGCCATGTATAAAGTAACCTTCTTTTAACTGTGTAACTGAGTTTATAAAATAGTGTGGGAAATTCTCAGGGGATTAAAATGAAGAAGAATCTGGAACTGGGAAACCAGGTTCCTCTTAGGCTTTTTTTTTTTTTTTTTTTAAAGTAATTTTAACTTTTAGATTTAGGGGCTAGATATGTAGGTTTATTACATGATTATATTGTGTGATGCTGAGGTTCAGGGTATGAATGATTCTGTACCCAATAGGTGGTTTTCCATTAAGTCCTTGCTGCCATCTCCCTCCCTCCTCTAGTAGTCCCCAGTGTCTATTGTTCCCATCTTTATGTCCCTAAGTACCCAATGTTTAAGTTTCCACTTATAATGAGAACATGCAGTATTTGGTTTTCCGTTCCTGTGTTAATTCACTTGGGAGAATGTCCTCCAACTGCAACCATGTTGCTGCAAATGACATGATTTCATTCTCTTTTATGACTGAATAGTATTCCACGGGCAATATGTACCAAATTTTCTTTATCTGGTCCACCATTGATTGGCACCTAGGTTGATTCCATGTCTTTGCTATTGTGAATAGTGCTGCGATGAACATACAAGTGGATGTGTCCTTTTTGTAGAATAATTTATTTTCCTTTGGGCATACACCCAGTAATGGGATTGCTGAGTCAAATGGTAGTTTTGTTTTTAGTTCTTTGAGGAATCTCCAAACTTTTCGCAGTGGCTGAGCTAATTTACATTGCCACCAATAGTATATAAGTTTTCCCTTTTCTCTGCAGCCTCACCAGCATCCGTTATTTTTTGTCTTTTTAATAACAGTCATCCTGACTGGTGGGAGATGATATCTAATTATGGTTTTGGTTTGCATTTCTCTAATGATTAGTGATACTGACCATTTTTTCATATTTGGCCACTTGTATGCCTTCCTTTGAGAACTATCTGTTTATGTTCTTTGCCCACTTTTTAATGGGGTTGCCTTTTTTTCTTGTAAAATTGTTGAAATTCCTTAGAGATGGTGGACATTAGACTTTGTCAGTTGCATAATTTGCAAATTTGTCTTCCATTCTCTGGGTGTCCATTTACTCTGTTGATAGTTTATTTTGCTGTGCAAGAGCTCTTTAGTTTAATTAGGTCCTACTTGTCAATTTTTGTTTTCGTTGTAGTTGCTTTTGGGAACTTAGCCATAAATTATTTGCCAAGGCCAATATCCAGAATGGCATTTCCCAGGCTTTCTTCTAGGAATTTTATAGGTCAAGGTCTTACATTTAAATCTTAATTCATCTTGATTTTCGCATATAGTGATAGGTAAGGGTCCAGTTTCATTCTTCTGCATCTGGCTACCCAGTTATCCCAGTACCATTTATTGAATATGAAGTCCTTTCCCCCATTGCTTATTTTTGTTGAAGATCAGATGGTTGTAGGTGTGCAGTTTTGTTTCTGGGTTCTCTATTCTGTTCCACTGATCTATGTGTCTGTTTTTGTACCAGTACCACCCTGTTTTGGTTACTGTAGCCTTATAGTATGGTTTGAAGTTGGATAATGTGATGCCTCTGGCTTTGTTCTTCTTGCTTAGGATTGCTTTGGCTATTTGGACTCTTTTTTTGATTTCATATGAATTTTAGAATAGTTTTTTCTACTTCTGTGCAAAATGAAATTAGTAGTTTGATAGGAATAATGTTAAATTTGTAGCTTGCTTTGGGCAATTTAAATGATATTAATTCTTCCAATCCAGGAGCATGGAATGTTTTCAAATTTGTTTGAGTCATCTGTGAATTCCTTCAGCAGGGTTTTGTAGTTCTTATAGAGATCTTTCATATCCTTGGTTAGATGAATTCTTAGGTATTTTATTTGTTTTGTGAATGGGATTGCCTTCCCAATTTGACTCTCAGCTTGAATGTTACTAATGTATAGAAGTGCTACCGATTTTTGCACAATGATTTTGTATCCTGGAACTTTACTGAAGTCACTTATCAGGTCTAGGAAACTTTTTGTGGAGCCTTTAGGGTTTTCAAGGTATAAAATCATATCGTTGGTGAAGAGGGAAAATTTGATTATTTTCCTTTCCTATTTGGATAAATTTTACTTCTTTCTCTTGCCTGATTGCTATGGCTAGGACTTCTAGTACCATGTTGAATAAGAGTGGTGAGAGTGGGCATCATTGTCTTGTCCCAGGTCTTAAGAGGAATGCCATTTGGTATCATGTTGGCTGTGGGTTTGTCATAGACAGCTCTTATTTTGAGGTATGTTCCTTTGATGCCTGGTTTGTAGATGGTTTTTTACCATGAAGGGATGTTGGATTTTATCCAAACCTTTTTCTGTGCCTATTGAGATGATCATATGGTTTTTTGTTTTAATTTCATTTCCATGGTGAATCACATGTATTGATTTGTATATGTTGAACCAACCTTGCATCCCAGGAATAAAGTCTACTTCATCTCCGTGAATCAACTTCTTAATGTGTTGTTAGATGTGGTTTGCTCATATTTTGTTGAAGATTTCTGCTTCTATGTTCATCAGGGAAATTGGCCTGAAGTTTTCTTTTTTCTTTCTGTCTCTGCTAGATTTTGATATCAGGATGATGCTGACTTTGTAGAATGAGTGAAGGAGTCCCTTCTCCTTGATTTTTTGGAATAATTTCAGTAGGATCTGTACCAGTTCTTCTGGGAGGTACTTTAAAAGCCCTAAGTAAATAGATATCCTCTGTTCAGTATAGGGAGTCACAAAGTTTCTGAGATTTCAACTCTCAGAAACATATCAGTTTAAACATTCATTGCAAACCCAATCATAATCTTAGCAGCATTTTCTATAGAACTTGATAAACTTAATGTAAAATGTATTGGGAAGGCAAAGATTTCATTACCTAAAACAATCCCGAAAAAGAATGAAACTGGAGGACTTATACCATTTCACTTCCTGTCTTATTGCACAGAGACTCTAATTGGAACAGTGTGATATTGTCAGAAGGACAGATACATATATCAATGGAATCAAATAGTTACCAAAGAAATATACCTTCTATGTATATGGCCAACCGATTTCTGACAAAGGTACAAACCAATCCCATGAAAAGGAAAGTTTTTCAACAAATGATGTGGAAATAACTGGATATCCACATGAGAAAAATGAATCTTGATTAGCACCTCACAGTATACACAAAGTTTAACTCAAGACAGATAATAAATTTACCTACAGAAGCTAAGAATATAAAGATTTTAGCAGAAAAAATAGGATACTATCTTTACAATTTAAATAGGCAGAGATTTCTAAAGACACAAAAAGCAATAGCCATAACAAAAAATGATAAATTAAGTTTCATAAAAATCACATTCATCAAAAGTCACAATTTAAAATATTTAATAAGAGCCATATGCTGAGAAAATATTCAGAAAGCACTTACTCGCTTTAGACTTGTATGTACACTATACAAAGAACCCCTTAAACTCAAGTATAAAAAGACATAAATAGAGACTTTACAAAACAAGGCAAATAGGTAGCCAATAAATGAAAAATTGTTCACTACCAAAAGTCCTTAGAGAAATGCAATAAATACGCCAGCGAGATTCCATTACACAATCACTAGAATATCTAAGATGAAAAAGGCTGAAACAACAAAAATATTGGCAAGAATGTGAGTCAACCATCATCTCACATATTGCTGGCGGGAATGTAAAATGATACAATGACTCTGGGAAAAGTTTTAGCAGTTTAATTGAGTCTAATATACACTTGCCCTTTTTTTTTTTTTTTTTTTTAATTTAGACAGGGTCTCGCTCTGTCACTCAGGCTGGAGTGCAGCGGCCCAATCTCGGCTCATTGCAACCTCTGCCTCTTGGGTTCAAGCAATTCTCGTGCCTCAACCTCCCAAGTAGCTGAGACTACAGGTGTGTGCCGCCACACCCAGCTGATTTTTGTATTTTTAAAAAACATTTTCTATTTTTATTTCTATTTTATTTGTTTATTTTTGAAACAGAGTTTTGCTCTTGTCCAGGCTAGAGTGCAATGGCACGATCTTGGCTCACTGCAACCTCCGCCTCGTGAGTAGCTGGGATTATGGTTGCACACCACCATGCCCAGCTAATTTTTATATTTTCAGTAGAGACAGGGTTTCGCCATGTTGGCCAGGCTGGTCTTGAATTCCTGGCCTCAAGTGATCCACCCTCCTCGGCCTCCCAAACTGCTAGGATTACATGTGTAAGCCACCACACCCAGCCTTACACTTACCTTTTTATTCAATTGCACACTAATATATTTATCCAAGTGAACTGAAAACATCACCATAAAAAAAGACTTGTGCATGAATTTCAAAGCAGCATTCATGATAGCCAAAAACTGGAAAGAACCCAAATGTTCTTCATGTTAAGAAGCAAGTGAATGAGCAAATTGTGGTATTTTAATTCAATCGAATACTATTAAAAAATAAAAGCAAAAATAACACTCAAACACATGGTAACATGGATTAATTTCTCAGACATTATTAGACATAAAATAGTAAATAGTGCCATATTTTAGTTCTATGTCCTAGAAAACTAAAAAATAGTCTAAGGAGAAAATGATCATAATGGTGGTACTTCTAGAAGGGGAGGACTTGACTGGCAAGGGATATGAGTGAACTTCCTGAGTCAATGGAAATGTTTTATATTGTGATAGGCATGTGAATTGTACAAGTGCTTCAATTATCAAAATTGTATGGCTAAGGTTTGTATATTTAAATACAAGTAGATTTTGATTCTACACTGAATTATAAAACAATGATGAGGAGGAGAATGAGGATGATTAACAAAGGGATTATAGCGAGTGGGTGGAGAGATAGATGATAAAAGAATGGACAATTGATACATAAGGAACTCATACAGCCCAATTGAAAACAAAAAACAAAAAACAAATAACCTGACTTAAAAATGGGCAAAGGACCTGAACAGACATTTTTCCAGAGAAGGCACACAAATGGCCAACAGGAATATGAAAAGGTGCTCAACATCACTAATACTGGGGAAAGGCAAATCAAAACCACATGAGACATCAAAAAGACAAAAGCTAACAAGTGCTGGTGAAGACGTGGAGAAAAGGAAACCCTGTACCCTGTTGGTGAGAATGTAAATTAGTACAGCCATTCTGGAAAACAGTATGGAAGTTCCTCACAAAGTTAAACCTAGAACTACCATATGATCCAGCAATCCCAGTTTTGGATATATATCTAAAGAAAATCCGTATCTTCAGTATATATCTGCACCCCCATATTTACTGCAGCATTATTCACAATAGCCAAGATATGGAATCATCCTAGATGTCCATCAGCAGATGAATGGATAAAGAAACTGTGGTATCCTGTATATATACAGCAGAATGCCATTCAGCCATAAAAAATAAAGGAAATTCTGCCATTTGCAGCAACATGGATGAACCTGGAGGGCATTATGCTAAGTGAAATAAGCCAGACACACAAAGACAAATACTGCATGATCTCACTTATATGTGGAATCTACAAAAGTCAGACTCATAGAAGCAGAGAGTAGAATGGTGGTTTCCAGGAACTGAGGGATGGAGGAATTGGGGAGATGTTAGTCAAAGGGTACAAATGTTCAGCTATAAGATGAGCAGGTTCTGGGGCCCTTGTGTACAGCATGGTGACAATAGTTAATAATGTATTCTGTGCTGGAAATTTGCTAGAAGAGTAGATCTTAAGGGTTCTTTCTACATCAAGGAAAAGATAACTACCTGAGGTGAGGGATGTTTTAATTGGCTCAATTGTGGTCATCGTTTCACAAAGTAAATGTATATCAAATCATGTTGTATACCTTAAATATATACAATTTTTGTCAATTATACCTCAATAAAGCTAAAAAAAAAAGAATGGCAGAAAGTTTATAATTGCTGAGGCTTGGTAATGAACACATAGAGATTCACTAAATTATTCTGTATATTTTGTATGTTTTTAAAAAATTCTACAATGCAAGAAGAATAAAAAAAGTTAAAACCAATAATGATTTTTTTTTCATGTCCAATGCACTCCTTTAGAATGGTCTTGGTTAATTGTACAAAGTGATAAAGAAAATTTCTTTTCAAACCTGGGGACATAGGCATAACTAGGAGACTTGATGACTTTCTTACTTGCTGACAGATCACTGCTTGAAGAAGAGCTGAACTTAGCGGGCTGCTGTGTCTGCTAGATGGGGCCTCTCCGCTGCCCTCTGCAGGAGACAAACTTTGTTGCTTGGCATGTGTGGTTACCACCCTTTATGCCCCTCCACCTGCTGCTCAGCCTGTCTGACTGGCAGCCGCAGATTAAGTGCTCCAAATTTCTGATGAGGGGCGGCGAAGGCTGACCTGGGCAGTAGACCCCACATGCCATGGACTGGGCCAGCTCATATTACTTACAGACAAGTGATGGCTTATGGCACTTTTTATTAAGCCAATAACCTCGGTGGTCTGTATTTTGCCTAGAAAGGTACATATTAACGTATTTGCCTCAGCATTTTACTTTTTCCTCTTTCAACCTCCTTGAATGGGGAGAAGTTTTGGCCCCCTTCTTGCTTTCTCCCTAATGATTTTTTTTTTAATTGAGAGTTGTTCAAGATCAAGTTGTATAACATTTTTGCTTTTACAGTATGATCACATTTGAAGCCTGGGGGTTCCTGCACTGCCAGAGAACCTTTTGTTCAGACCACACTGGTCCATCATGATGTACTTCTCCTTTGTTGCCCTGGAAGTCTCAGGGATTGGGTTTCTCAGTATCTCAGCCTCTGAATGCAAAGCTTCCCGCCCCTCCGCGTGTGTTCCCCATCTCCTGAAGGGTCTGGACCGCCAATAAGCAGGGCTGCACATTTATATCACGTTAGGGCCACTTTAGGGATTCCTGGAAAGTGGGGAAAAATAGGCTCCAAAGGGATTTCCTCCCTTCCCCCATGGCCGTAAGAGGTATTTTACATTTTATTTAATCTGAGAGAAATCTGGAAACCGAACTGAGAGAATGGAAGTCATGGGATACACAACCAGTACCACCTGGAAGCCACGTGCTCCCTGTGAGAGCAGCCGCAGGGATGAGGGTGCCTCACACACTGCGGGGAGAGGACACGCAGAGTCCCTTTGAACTCGCGGGAGGTGGCAGGAACCTCTCACTCCAGAGTGGAGACATTACAAAGTGTGAAGTGGCGTTGGACTAATTTGATTTTGGGATTGAGATTAGAGAATTTGTATTGTCTACATGACTTTGACCCTTCCAATCCCTCCACACGATATGACAAGGGAGCTTAGAGCAAGTTTTGAGCACAGCTCTTCCCAGATTGGTTTGTTTGTTTGTTTGTTTGAGATGGAGTCTCGCTCTGTGGCCCAGCCTGGAGTGCAGAGTCACGATCTCGGCTCACTGCAAGCTCCGCCTCCCGGGTTCACGCCATTCTCCTGCCTTGGCCTCCCAAGTAGCTGGGATTATAGGCACACACCACCATGCCCAGCTAATTTTTGTATTTTTAGTAGAGACGGGGTTTCACCATGCTGGCCAGGCTGGTCTCAAATTCCTGACCTCAGGTGATCCACCCACCTTGGCCTCCCGAAGTGCTGGGATTACAGGCTTAAGCCACTGCATCTGGCCACCCAGATTATTGTTATCCTGGAGAGAATCCAGTAAAATTAAGAGGCAGGTACATTTTCTTTCTTTCTTTTTTTTCTCCTTCCACATCTCTTTTAATTTTCACATATTTGAGTGTGGCAAAAGTCTCAAACTTTACCATCAGCACCATTCTTAGCTCAGAAAAGCAGAAATCAGGTCACTTATAATGCCTTAAGGTTTGTCCCTTGTGGCTATCCCCCTTCTGCCCATCACCATTTTTCCTGATTATATGTTCAAATGGTATTTTGGATATATGGCTTTAAATAAAATACATTTTAAAAATTAATTTCACCTGTTGCCTTTTGCTTTTTTAATGTGGCTATTAGAAACTTAAAATTACGTATGTGACTCCCATTATATTTCTGTTAGATGGTGAGTGTCTAGAGTATAAAAGCCAGTCAAAAAGGAGAAGCAGGGGATTCTTAATCGATTGACTTTCTTCTTTCTACTCCTATTGATGACAATAAAGCTCAGGTCCTAGCTGGGCATGGTGGTGGGCACCTACGGTCCTAGCTGCTCAGGAGGCTGAAGTGGGGAGAAGGCTTGAGCTCAGGAGTTCAAGGCTGCAGTGAGCTATGATTGTGCCACCGCACTCCAGCCTGGGCAGCAGGGAGAGACTCTGTCTGAAAAAATTAAAAGAAAAAAAGAGCCAGGCACAGCAGTTCACGCCTGTAATTCCAGCACTTTGGGAGGCCAAGGCGGGTGGATCACCTGAGGTCAGAAGTTCGAGACCAGCATGGTAAACATGATGAAACCCCATCTCTACTGAAAATATAAAAATTAGCCAGGCATGATGGCAGGCGCCTGTAATCCTGGCTACTCAGGAGGTTGAGGCAGGAGAATTGCTTGAACCTAGGAGGCGGAGGTTGCAGTGAGCCAAGATCACACCACTGCATTCCAGCCTGGGTGATGAAGTGAGACATTGTCTCAAAACAAACAAATAAACAAACAAACAAAAAACAAACCACTATGTCCTGCTAGCCTTATGTAATACAAATCAAGTCACTAAGTTGTCCATGGCTAAAAAACATTCCAGTTAACTTTAATTTTAGACAAAATATGTATTAATTAAATATATAAATTAAACATATGTATATTGGCCTGCCTTGTGATGAAAGCTAACGATTTACGACTATAGCATATATATATTCACCTCTGTTCCCAAAATATCTTTGTATAAACAATGTGTTTATACTTCAAAACTCAAACTCACCAAGGACAGCATCTTTTAAATCTTACTGCAGTTAGCTCATTTTTCTAAACTGTTACTACACATAGGACACCTGATTTGACAGTTCCTATAAAACACATTATACATTTTAAATTGTATGTGGTTTTTACCTTAAACTCTAGTGATGGCAAAACCATTTTCCTCAAAGCTGATCTGGTATGCAGGTCTATAATAGTGCTTCAATGTCACCTCGCTATGCCAAGCTTGCTGACAAAGAGGAATCCTTTTATTTTGAGACTTTTTGGTATTGAACATGGTCTCTGCAAGAAGAATTTTTGTTTTACTATATTATTAAGAAACAACTGCATCTTGCTCCTTAAAAAAAAAGTTCAGTCCTAATTGCTTCTCACCTAAGGTCATTTCCTTTTTTCTTTCTTTCTTCCTTTTTTTGGGGGGAGACAAGGTCTCACTCTGTCTCCCAGGCTGCAGTGCAGTGGTGCTGTCTCAGCTCACTACAACCTCCACCTGCTGGGCTCAAGCGATCCTCTCGCCCCAGCCTCCCAAGAAGCTAGGACCACAGATGTGCACCACCATGCCTGGCTGATTTTTGTATTTTCTATGGAAATGGGCTTTTGCCACATTACCCAGGCTGGCCTCAAACTCCTGGGCTCAAGTGATCTACCTGCCTTGGCCTCCCAAAGTGCCGGGATTACAGGCACAATCCCAGAGCCACCGCGCCTGGCCTCACCGCAGACCATTTCAATGGTTCTACTGGTCCCTGCCTACATGGTGGGCTTTTCATAACCTACCCTATTAACCATATTCACCTTTCTAAAGCACCTCATCCCTCCGCTGCTCACTTAGGTTTCCTTCAGGGTTCCTGCAACATTTCAAATTGAGGAGTAAAGCTGCCTGGCATTCCGTGGCTTTCCACAGAATGAGTCTAACCTGCATCTGAGGACGACTTAGGACTGCTCCCCTTTATGTACCCTTGGATGCACCAAACTGGGGGTTTCACCTCCACGGGACCCACATCTCTCACCTGAATCCCTTCTTTGATCATCTTCCCTCTGCTTAGAATGCCCTTTCCCAAACTCCTACTCACCAAAATCTTACTACATAATAATGGTATTGTGTTTACATGAAAAAGAAAAAAGCATATAGAGGCGTAAAGTAAAAATTTAGATATATAAAGTGAAAAATTTAGAGATAAAAACATTTTAAAAATCATACTAGGACTTTAGGTTCTATATCACATACCTATGCCTTCATGAAACTATTACTAATGACTCCAAACCTTCAACAAACTCCCTGGTGCTATGTGCTATGCATTACTGTAGGTGCTGGGCAAAGTACACAGTTAAGTCTGAGTCCTGCTCTTAGGAATTCAGTCTCACTAGAGACAGCAGCATAAACCAACAAATACCACAAAGTGTGATTCAGGATCTGACGGAGGTGGGACCGCTGACAAGTCCTAATCCAGGCTGGTGGTAGGCAGCAGGAAGCATCCTAAAAAATTATGTAGAAGGCCCTAATGCTCCTTTTATAATGCCCAAGACGCCATTTACAGCTTTTCTGGTTTCTGATTGTCTTTCATATTGTCATGAAATGTATATAAATAATGATCTTCATTATTTACATATGCCATGTTTACAAATATGCCTATTGCTAAAATTTATTTGTAACCCCAAAATCAATGTTCATTGCCATTTCTCAGTCATTCACAAACATGCCAAGTGGTGAAAAATGTGAGTTGCCCAGTGCTCACTTTCCCAGCTGAGATAGAATGAGGTGATGCCCGGCCTTCTTCTTCCACTCTACAAGCAATCATACTGTCAACAAGTGTCACAGTCTAGCTAGTGTCACATTTTCCATATTTTGTGCTTTTTGTTGATGATTCTGCTGTTTAAAATGGCCCCAATCATCGTGCAGAAGTGCTGTCTAGTGTACCTAAGTGCAAGAAGGCTGTGATGTACCTTATGGAGAAAATACATGTGAGAGAAACTTCACTCAGGCATGAGCTATGATGCTGTAGGCTATGGGTTCAATGTTAATGAATCAACAATATATATTAAATAAGGTATTTCTATACAGAAACATCAACAAAACAAGGTTGCGTAATGATCAATTCATGAAAATGTTGTGACCCAAGGCTTGCAGGAACCTAACCCTGTCTTTCCCCTAGGAGCAGTGGCTCAGTGTTCCCTAATTCAGGGTTAGTGGCAACTTTATAGAACACAGCTACAGCAAATAAGAATTAACTGCACTTACTGTTCCTTTGAGGGTAGGATCTAACTTGCTCATCAGTTTATCTTTTGTGTGAATGCCTTTGCCACAAAATTAAATAACCTTACAGTTTAACAAAGGCAGGATCTTAAAACAAAATAATTTTACACAGCATTAACTTCACTTTATAGCTTCAAAATGACCAACAATGGCTTTCACCAGCATGTTCTTCAGATTAGGGTCTGCTCCACTTTTTAGAAATTCTAAGGCACATTGTTTATGGGCTGCAAAGCTGCACAAAGCAAGGGTGTATTTCCCAGCCGATCCAAACAGTTAACATCAGGAGGATTGAGCCTGTTGAGCTAACAATTAAAGAAATGTGGCCAGGCGTGGTGGCCCATGCCTGTAATCCCAGCACTTTGGAAGGCAGAGGTGAGGATTGCTTGAGGAGTTCGAGACCAGCCTGGCCAACACGGAAAAACCCCGTCTATACTAAAAATACAAAAATTAGCCCGGCGTGGTGGTACGTGCCTATAGTCCCAGTTACTTGGGAGGCTGAGGCATGAGAATCACTTGAACCTGGGAGGCAAACGTTGCAGTGAGCAGAGATCACACCACTGTACTCCAGCCTGGGTGGCAGGGACAGACTCTGTCTCAAAAAAGAAAAAAAAAAAGGAAGAAAGAAATGCAATGCAGTTATATATCAAAGATAGACTTTCATAATCCACGGGAAGGTGGAGCCTGAAGAACAGCCAGGCTCCTAGGCATTGTGGCTGTTAGTGCTTTCTCGCTCACTAAATCGGTCAATCTTGCCACTCTCAATGCTTGTTCTCAGATGCTCTGAGATACATCACAGGCCTGTGTCCAGGTCCCACACTTTCCTGACAGCATGCACCATGCACTGTGCCACTGCCATCCTACTCACCCCAGACATTACGATTTCACAACAGTTTACCCAAAGAGGCCTTTTCGAATGAGCTGAAATAAATTCAAAGCAAATGGTAGTGCTTCGGTCATGAATTCAGAACAAATTTAGAGTTTCATGTTTAATGAGACCGTGCAGGAATGGAAACTGGAAGGTAGGTCTTCTAAAGGGAAAAACAGTGGGTAATGCTTTGAGTCTAATGTGGTATAAATGTTCCAAAATTCTGTCCCTTCTTTGCATGTTATCTTCTAAAAGTATAGCATTCCTCTCAGAAATTCCTGCTGATCAAAGCTAGAAAAACTTAATTCCTTTATGGGGTTCTACATATTATATCTCAATTTTCAATTGGCTTAATCTCAAAAAAATTAAGTTATCCTTGTGTTAACTATTTACCATGAAAATTCAGATTCTTATCCATCAGGTTTTCAGGGGACTTGGGCAGGTGTAAATCAGAAATTCAGGAAAAAAAAATCACCATTTAAAACATGTCCTGCTTCAACTATTACCATACTAAGTGTGTGTGTGCATGTGTGTGTGTGCGTGTGTATGTGTGTTTAGTTATTTAAGAACTTTTGTTCTATTATATGATTTCTGGAGATTTTTGGTCCCACAATTCATAATTTATAACTAAATTATAAATTTAACAGTAAGTAAAACTTTCCCTAAAATATAAAGAAATAATGCTTTTTGTCTTTGGGGTTTTTTTTGTTTGTTGGTTTTACCAGGGCTGTGAGTTCTGTTGTTTTGTCTTCTATTGCTGCTGCTAAAAGTCATTCTTCAAGTTTTCTTTGTTGAGTTCTTTCTATAGCTGCAAAAGAAAAGGACATATTACTCCATTGCTAGTTAGGTTCTGATTACAAATTCATGAAAAACTTGTATAAAAATACAGTGATCATGATGAAAAAAATAAAAATGTTTTGGATTATAATTAAAATGCAGTTATACTTTATTATTATTCTCATGTACTTACATTTCAGATTGCAGAGTTCAATTTATTTCAGATTTGAATGAATTTAAGTTTTTAATTCATAGGTCTTTAAGTATTTTATTCACCACAACACTCATCACAACCAATTATGGATTACTTTTACATACTGAAATACTATTACATATCTGCCTTGGAAAGGTAGGTAAGTGGAGTTCATACCTTCCAGAACCTTAGAATGTAAAAGTAATAAAAAATAGCATTGATAAGAAGATGTACATGCCATATAAATACATGCATATTTATGCCAATTTACTTATAAATTGCCACATAAGAATCGACTGATTGATTGATACGGTCTTGCTCTATTGCCCAGGCTGGAGTGCCATGGTGTGATCATAGCTCACTGCAGCCTGGATCACCTGGGTTCAAGCAATCCTCCCACCTCAGCCTCCCAAGTAGCTGGGACTTCAGGTATGCACCACCTTGCGTGGTTAATAATTTTATTTTTTTTAGAGTTGAGGTCTGTGTTACCTGGGCTGCTCTCGAACCTGAAGTAGTTACAAGGTTTTTTATTATACTGATTTTTACAGATTGTTAAAGCAAACTAAATATGGCCTGAGTAGGACTCTGTACTTCTATATTTGAGTCCTTATGGATGAACAGTAACCTAGCTTAATAGTCAGACAAAATTGAAAACATAACTTAATAATATGCACTTGCAACAATAGCAGAGTGCTGGCCAATCCCAGTGGCCATACTTCAACCACCCATAGACTGCTGAATGTTCAAACTGCATTCAAATAAGGCAAACTCTGAGCTGTAACCAATCTCGCTGTTTCTGTACATCATTTCTGATTCCTGTCCTTTTTTGTCTACAAATTTCTTCTGGCCACGAGGCATCCCTGGAGTCTCTCTGAATCTGCTGTGATTCTGGGGGCTGCCTGATTCATGAATTGTTCATTGCTCAATTAAACTCCTTTAAATTTAATTCAGCTGAAGATTTTCTTCTATCAGTTGGTGTCAGAAGCGGGATCTGAAGCAGAGGTTTCAGCAACTCCCAGGAGCACTGAATGAACATGCAAGGTAGCTGCAGGACCCGCTTGTGTCCACTGATCTCTCAGAGTGGCTGGGGACCGTGGGTAGGCTCCCTCTCGGATTTCAGAGCTCCGCGGCTTTGCATTTTGAGCTGAGTTTCTTTGAGCAAATTTCTGATCCAAACTGGGTTTGGAGTTGCAACAGAAACTGAACTGGGCTCAGGAACAGATTTGACCTGGGAATTAACTGGCGTGGATCCAGTTAGAGGCCTCTTACCTCTGACTGGGTCAAAAAGGAACTGGTGGTAACCAGATATATTGTAGGGGTTATAAAATTTGGCTTTTGAAAATTCATTGGGATTTTTGTGTTCTACCCCTTTGTTTCATTTTTCTGGTGTGTTTAGGTAGGAAAAAAAATCATTGGTTAAATTAATCAAGAGAACCTGAGAGTAAAGCCAATATTTTTGGTAAAAATGGCTTCCTTAATTTCTGGAAAACTGTTCCTTCTGGCTTATACATTAGTCCTGGGAAGCAGTGAAGTTTTACAGAAATGGCAAAATCTTACTAAAGATAACTTACAGTGGAACGTTTGGAATGAACAACAATACACTGAAGTACATTTAAAAATGAGGGCTCTCGGTAAAGTCCGTTTTGGCTAAGAATGGATTTGGCACTATGGGATGCCAATTGCTCTTCTCTTTGGAATAATCTGCCTTGCACTCTTTGCTGATGGCTGTGGGTGACAAAATTAGGCACAGAGTGGTGGGACACGGGGAGCTTTTTCCTCCTTCAAAAGGGGAAACTTGAGAGCGGATGGGACTGCTGGAAAAGATCCCTTGGCTACCAAGCAGCAGCCGCCTGAACTTCTCAGTGTTGCTGCAATGGGTGGGTCTTTCTCTGGTCTCCCTGATCATTTTGCCTTCCCCGCCCTGCCACAGGCAATGTTGTTCTCTCTCTCCTTTGCCTTTCTTACCTTTTCTATTATTCAGGGTGACCATCTTGCCCAGAGACCACGTGTTGAAACTTCTGGTCAGAGGTTGGATTAACCATGATGGGGCCCAACCAGGGGCAAGTTTGAGCCTTGCCAGTTTGATATTGGGCGCTAAGCAGAGTGGCTAATGTCTATGTTTTGTCACACATATTTTTCTCTGGCCAGATGAAAAAAGGTAATTTTCCTTTATGATGCTGCTTGGCCCCCAGCACGATGGTGCAAGCTGGGTCACTGGGGCTGCTCAGGGACAGGGAATCCAGAAGCCTGGCATGCCGGCAAAAGGGTAAGAATTTATTACCAGTCAGATTTCTGGCTTCTCTCTCTCTCTCTGGCAAACGGTTGTGAAGTCTTACAGAAATGGCAAATCTTACAGAAACAGTAAAAATCGCTGTATTTCTCTTCTGTATAGTTTTGATTAATGTGAAAAATAATTCTGAGGCTAGTCTTAAACTGATGCATTTGTGCTATGAATTTGTTTTTCTGTGTCGAAGGGTACCTTAGGATAAAATATGGGCTTAGGACTCCATAAGCTCGCTGCTCAAGACAGCCCTGCAAGCCGGTCAATAAAAAACTTTCCTACAGGTCCCTGAAACAAACAGAAAAGCTGGATGGGGTCTCCATCTTGCTTTCTGTCAGTGGGAGCTTGACCTTGTAACCAGGTTGAGGCACTTTCTCTTGGTCTCCGCTTTCCAAGGAATGGGAATTTTTGGGTTTATGTCATAGTTATCTCTAAAAACTATCTTGAGTAGTTAAAAGCCTTTACAAGCTCAAAATTAACTACTCTAGACTCCTTCTAAAAAGCACAGTGAAGACCGCCCTGTGCTGTAGCTCAGTAACTTAGGCTTTGCCCTTTCATGCTGGCAGTCCAGGTTCAATTTCCTACTTAGAAGTAAGTCCTTTCTGGTTTAATATCCGCATGACCTTGTCTAGCCTCTTCTCCATGGACTATCTTACATTTTTCTTTCTCTGAGTACCACCTGGTAGGTTACCTTTGGTAAAGTTCAAAAGCCAGAAATATCAGCCATTTGGCCTGGCTGAATTGGGTGATAAGAAATTTTAAAAGGACTTTATTAAAGAGTGCTATGGTTAAAAGTCAGCTTAATTAAAAGTAGATATTCAAGCTCTAACAGCCTGGACTCCTTGGGAAAAACAGGAGGCACCAGAGATCCATTTCCTGGCCCTGTTCTTCCAAGGACTCCACCACAAAGCCAATAACCAATTAAGAAACTTAAAAATTGGCAAATGAAAAACCTTACAACTTCTGTAGTACTCTTCTTCTGTCTGTGTAATTAAATATGTGTTGTGTGTAATATTTATCTAAAAGAGCTCTAATTAATTGGCTTAAAACAAAAATAAGTCCTTAAATCAAATATTTTGAAAGCAAAATAAAGACTATAATGCCTTTTAGTTCATGTAACTTTAGTAGTCTTTGGGAAATAAAAACAGTTTTAAAGATCATTGATAAAATAAAGACATTTTATCTAAATGATGCAGGGCAGATATTAGGTTTACTAAATGCTTTAAGGTCAATAAACTGCTTTGACTCTTAAAAATTGTTCAATTTATTTTTGAGACATTAAATTTTAAATAAGGCCTGGGGATATATGGAATTAGCCATGCCCCCTAGCTCTGCAAAGAAGGTTATAAAGAAAAGAGATTTTATATAAGAAAGGATGCTGTATGGTAAATTCTTTTCCTAAAGTAAAATGACTGGTTATTTAAAAAGAGGGATGTTTAGGGCAAGTCAGAAAATCAAAACATGACATACATGATCTGTGTAAGTCGTGAAAGAATTTATGAAAAGGAATTTATGCCAGAAATGTTACACAATGTAAAGGTGATTAAGCCTCCTAAATGATTCATAAAATGCTACTATGACTCAAATGTACAGCCTGCCTGCTTTATAGCTAGGCAAGGCCTGGGACAAGAGGAGTTAGACACTGGAAAGGGTCAGACCTTATCTGCATTTCTGTCTGGGTCCTAGGCTCCACACCTAGTACATAATTAAAATCCCTTACTTACCAAGGTTTTCACCAAAAGTAAAAGTCGTAAGAGTTAACATTGTAATATGTAATTGAGACTACTGAAAAAATAGGTTTACATGCAAGACGTGTAAGGAGAATGAAATGTTTTTTTGTAAGAGATTATAAGAAAGTATGGTAATGTAAATTTTTGCCTAGGTTAGAGGGTTAAAGGAGTGTTTTTGTTTTTGTTTTTGTTTTTTTTGAGACAGAGTCTCTCTCTTTTGCCCAGGCTGGAGTGCAGTGGCCAGATCTCAGCTCACTGCAAGCTCCGCCTCCCGGGTTCACGCCATTCTCCTGCCTCAGCCTTCCGAGTAGCTGGGACTACAGGCGCCCACCACCTCGCCCGGCTAATTTTTTTTTTGTCATTTTTTAGTAGAGACGGGGTTTCACTGTGTTAGCCAGGATGGTCTGGATCTCCTGATCTCATGATCCGCCCACCTCAGCCTCCCAAAGTGCTGGGATTACAGGCGTGAGCCACCGAGCCCGGCCTAAAGGAGTATTTTAAATTAAATAAGTTTGAATAAGTTGTGGAAGGTTTATAAAATTGTAAGATACAATTATATTAATTGTAAGAGGCTGGGCACGGTGGCTTACACCTGTAATCCCAGCACTTTGGGAGGCCAAGGCAGGAGGATCAGGAGGTCAGGAGATTGAGACCATGCTGGCCAACATGGTAAAATCCCGTCTCTACTAAAAATACAAAGAAAAATTAGCTGGATGTGGTGGCGTGTACCTGTCGTCCCAGCTACTTGGGAGGGTGAGGCAGGAGAATTGCTTGAACCTGGGAGGTGGAGGTTGCAGTGACCTGAGATCATGCCACTGCACTCCAGCCTGGCGACAGAGCGAGACTCCATCTCAAAAAAGAAAAAGAAAAAATTAATTGTAAGAGATTCTATGCGTAAACATATTGGCTAAAGGTAAAATGGCATTGCTCAGTTTTTTCCATAAATTGGACATTGGAATAAAATCACAACAGAGTTTTCTTAGAACATTGTTCTGCTCTGAGAAAAAAATTGTAAAGGGTTACAAAATGTTTATAAAAATCTTACCTTATGGTCAAACTAATTAAAACAATAGATTTATAAAATATTATTAAAAGCTAGCTTTAACATTTAAAATACACAAATGGAAACATAAAATTTGGTTTTCTCTTTTAAAAAGGATTTTTATGTAATATTAAAAGATAAAGGTTTTTGTTTACCTTTTAAATAAAGTGCAAAAGAAATAGCGGAGGGAAGGAAAGAAAGGAGACAGAGTCAGTTGGCCTCATGCTATCTTCACTGGGTCTTGTTTGAATAGCTGAGTCTCCTATCAGACTAACGTTTTTTCCTTTAAAAAATTTTTGAGTTATTTTGGCTAAATGAATGACTTATGATAACTTAAGATTCTATTTTGTAATATCTAATGTTTTAAACCTTTGGTATTTAACAAGCCTTTCAAAATCAAGTTCTAGATTATCATGCTAAATCAGCCAATTCTAAGGTTGTTTAAATATAAAATTTGAATGAACTCCATGGTCTAAGTCAAATTACCTATGATAATCCGTTATCAATGCTATGCACCTAAACTGGAGAAACATAAGTCCAATATTAAGCATGGATTCATAAAGAAGCAGGACTTAAGAACCTTAAGATTTTGTTGTTGGGGGTTCTTCATTCCATAACTTGTCATGGAAAAGATAAAATGGTCCAAGTTGAATATATTGATGTGGTGACTTATAAATGGTGGAAACAGTTTAAAACCAATGTTTGGTTCCATTTTCCTGGAAAGACAATCAAAGCTTCAGTTACATTTGGTTACCTGATGGGCCATTTAAACATTTATAAAGGTATTTCATTCAATTGTCATTTTTCAATGCTTGTTATCTGGTGGTGTAGGGGCTTTCCCATGCAAGAGGGCATATGTAACAGTGAATTGTTATGCTACAGTGTGTTTTCACCTGGTGGAGAAAGCTTCTTATGGTTCACTGAGGACAATCCCTTCACAATCTAGAACCCAAGGGTTGGATCTTCTGGCAACCTCAGAGAGGGCCTGTCCTTGCCATCCACCACAGCGAAACTTTGGAGCCTGGAATCTTGGGTTTATAATCTCACAACTGAGAAGGGTCCCTCCACACTCCTGGAACTGTACAGCCATTGGAACCCTTAGGGTAGAGCTACCCAGGAAAGTTTCTCCCCAGAAGAAGATGGCATCCTTGATGTGAACGGCTTTTCCCAAGATTACAGATCAAAATTTCTTCTATCATGAGACTCTTTTTCTTTGAATATTTTTTCCTTGTTTATGCCTCTATTAACAACAGGAATGAAAATGGGCTCTATTTTGTGCACTTCTAGGGTATACTTTTATTTGTGAAGGATTTTGCAGTCAGCCTTATACATGAATAAACTTATACTTCAATAGATAAAAGATGAAGGCCCAATGTAGGTGAGAAACTTTAGTGGTATATCTGTTGCCTCATAATCAGTTTTCCCCTTAACCCACATCATGGATTAAAGAGAACATTGCCAGGAGGCCTTCACTCTGTAAGAAGGACGTCATTTGTTAGGTCCTTTTCCCAGGGTTTAGAATAAAAAAGGCAATAATTAGAAATGTCGCCCTCACAATAGGCTCTACAGCAAATTCTATTTTAAAGGCTGTCGTTACACAACAGACTTTAAATTCTCTTGTGAAAGTTGTGCTAAGTAATAGAATTGGCTAAACAGAAAAGTACCTGTGCAGCTGCTGACACTTGTGGCCTACAGAGAAATACATCAAATGTAAATTATAAAAATTCAGTTGTAGGGGATTAGTGAAGAGACCCTCTAGTCAAGCAAGTAGACTATCTAGCACATTCTTTAATCTATTTAATTTTAGGTATTTTGGTTTATGGGGACCCTGGGTAAGGAGCATATTCCAAACTCTTGGTATTATCATTCTAATAGTCATAATAGTCTCCCCGGTGTGCTGTATTCTCTCAGAGGTTGTAAATGCTTGCCAGACATCTCTAGGACATCAAATGGTCTCTCTTCAACTGGAATGACAAAAGCTGAGAGAAATGGGTGACCATGAGGACACTGCAACTTATGAATGACATGCTGAGACCCAAAACCCAAAATGATGGCAACTGAGTGACCCTAAGTTTTGTTCACACTCTCACCTAAGTGAGAACCTGGCCAAAAGGGGGAATTTTTGAAAACAAAATTATGGGAAGCCATTATTTTGGACTGAGCTCATGTGCTAGGCCCCAACAAACCAAACCAAACTAAAATGGAGTGACTCATGCTAAAGATGACATAATCAAGCCAAGGCTTTAAGAAAACACTGATCCTAGAACAGACCAGGTTTTGTTTTTCTCTTGTAAACAGGATGTTCCAGCATAAGGTACTCTCTACTCAGTCCTTATTCTCTCCTTGCAAAACACACGATTCTGTTTCCCAGTAGGTTTCAAAATCATATAAGTACATTTACAACAGTAATAGTAACATCAATGACTGAGGTTTTGGTCAACCTCTCAAAATTGAGAAAATGACAAAAAGGGGGGAATTGTTAAAGCAAATTAAATATGGCCCGAGAAGGACTCTATACATCTATATTTGAGTCCTTGTGGATGAACTGTAGCCTAGCTTAATAGACAAAATTGAAAACCTAACTTAATAGTATGCACCCGTAACAATAGCAGAGTGTTGGCCAATCCCAGGGGCATACTTCAACCACTCATAGACTACTGAATGTTCAGACTGTGTTCAAATAAGGCAAATGCTGAGCTGTAACCAAATCCCGCCGTTTCTGACTTCCAATTCCTGTCCTTTTTTGTCTATAAATTTGTTCTGACCACGAGGCATCCCTGGAATCTCTCTGAATCTGCTGATTCTGGGGGCTGCTCAATTGGTGAATTGTTCATTGCTCAATTAAACCCCTTTAAATTTAATTCGGCTGAAGATTTTCTTCAAGAAACAAAGGAACTGAGACACCAACAGTTTCTGGAACTTACCCAAGGTCATGCAGCCAGAAGCGGAGCAGCTGGAATTTGAACTTGAGCAGGCTAGTTCCAGGGTCCGTGCTCTTATCACTATGCTGCCTCTGAAATCAGACTAGCAGTAAGAGACTGGAATATGTAAGTAAGGTCTCATTTCTGCTGGATTTGAATTCTGCTTTGGCTTATCAAAAGGCTTAGTGGGCCGGGCGCGATGGCTCACGCCTGTAATCCCAGCACTTTGAGAGGCCGAGGTGGGCGGATCACGAAGTCAGGAGATCGAGACCATCCTGGCTAACACGGTGAAACCCCGTCTCTACTAAAAATACAAAAAGTTAGCCGGGCGTGGCAGCGGGCGCCTGTAGTCCCAGCTACTTGGGAGGCTGAGGCAGGAGAATGGTGTGAACCTGGGAGGCGGAGCTTGCAGTGAGCCGAGATCGCGCCACTGCACTCCAGCCTGCGCGGCTGAGCGAGACTCCGTCTCAAAAAAAAAGAAAAAAAAAAAAAAGGCTTAGTGATCCCACTTAACACGCATATACAATGTGCTGTGCAAGGTTGCAAAGGAGGAACTATAAAGGTTTTTCAGGTGTTCCTGGCCAAAGTAAAGTTGTGGACAGAGAAGCAGATCAAGGAGCCAGGTGACTGGGGAAACATGAGCATTTATTAATAGTAATTACTATGCATTTAATGTTGAGACTACGTACACCATTGCATTTAACCTACAGGGAACACATTTATTGAATACAGAAATTGCTGAAACTAGTTCAGCTTTGTCTTAAGAAATGACTAACATTACTATTACTATAGACCATCATCCTTTTTCCCATTTTTTTTTTCCACACCCAGCCACTCTACCTCAGAAGACCAGGCCTCTATGGAGGCTGTCAGTGGTGTCTTCTGTTGCTAGGATTCATTATCTTCAATCTTTCCTCTCACTGGTTCTATGGCCACTGAACTGCGAGCTCTTTGAGAACAGTGACGTTGCCTATCCCGCTCGTATGTCCCTCCACTACTGCATGTATCCCCCTGAGCTGTGATTTATCCCCTTGGTCATTCTTGAAGTCAGGTACCAGTATGCCCACCAGTGGCAGGGTGAGTAAATGGTGGTGCATTCACCAGTGGTGTTCTTATCTGTCTGTGTAATCTAGGCATTTATGACAGTGTCTGGCACGATGTGTAGTTGGTCAAAATATTTATTGAATAATCAAATACTTAATCATGTTTGTTCAGATTTTAGGGAAGCAAACTAAAAGATATCCAAATGTTTCTAAGTTTTCTAGGCTCATCAATGAAAGAAAATAGACAGGAATGTGAAGTTGAAAATACTAAATTGCTCTTAGATTATGTTTCTGGACATTTCCTGTCCTGTATTTATTCAGAACACTGAAAGAAGATTGTTGATTATGCCAGATGAAAAGCAAATAGTCCATTTGGGGTGGTGAGGCTGCTGGAGAGCTGGTGATGTTCTGTTTGTTGATGTGGATGCTGTTTACAGAGATGTGCCCTGTGTTTACAGAGACTGTAAAAACAGTGAGGTAGACTTTCCTGCATATATATCTCAATAAATGTTCTTAAAGCAAATATTACAAATCCAAAAAATATTTTTCCTATGAAATTTAATATTACTTTAAACTAATTATCTTTCTCTTCAATCAGAATCAAGTTAGTAAGGATCTCAGAGGTCATAAAGTCTACCTCGGCCCTGACATGCTTACATACATGCACAGAGTAGGCTGAATAGGAGTACCCTTGAAATGCAAGAGAGAAGCTGGAAGGCATAGTTCATTAGTGATAGAAAATCATTACTTTGCAATCAACATAGTAATAAATGATTAGGGCAAGTATTTTTGGAGGGTGTTTGTAGCACTTTAATTATCAAGAGAATATAAAAATGCATTCAAATAAATGAAGAAAAATGGGTAAACAAATGGACACATTATGAAGATTTCTAAGGTTCAATTAACATCTGAGAACTTCTCAACCTCTCAGTTATCAGGGAAGCCATAAGCCATTGGATCCACAAACATTAAAAAGTCTCACAATCCTGTGTCAGGAAGAATGCTGACTATCAGAAGTGCTGGGAGAAGCTCTGGAAAGAGCTTTGTAAAAAGCTCTTAAGCAACATCCACTAATGCCAAACACCTCCATGAGCAGCAACTCCAATCCCAGCTGCGAAATGCTCAGGCTGAACTCAAACGAGAGGCAGGTGCATTCATAGCAGAGCCAGTCGTGATGGTCATACAGTGAAGACAGCAAATGCCCACCAGTGGCAGGGTGAGTAAATGGTGGTGCATTGACCAGTGGTGTAGACCAACCAGCCACTCCAGATCCACTGGGATCCACAGGACTTTGCAGACACAGGCCGCCTATAAATTCATTAATCACCTGGGGCCCGAGTCTTTTTGTCTGTAGAGTCATTCCCATCTTGGTACTGAGATGTTGTGGTGGAGACCAAGGATCCCTCGAACTGGTCCAGGGGTGGGAGGAGCTCTGCGAAGTCAGGGAATGACTGTGTCTGGCAAGAAATTGGAGCCATAAGGGCTCTGAGGTAACAAGGAGACTAGGGCTGAGTCTGGGAGTGATCGTAAGTTTGGGATTGGGCCAGGACCTGGGATTGGGCTAGGACTAAGCCTGGGCCTGGGCCTGGGCCTAAAATTGGAGTTGGAGCTGGAGCTGGGGCTGGGCCTGGGAGTAAGCCTGACTTGGAATCGGGCCAGGGGCTAGGATGGAGCCTGGACCTGGGATTGGGCCCTGGCTTTTGAGTGGGCCTGGAATGGGGCTGGGATTGGGCCAGGGGCTAGACCCAGGGCAGCCAAACGCCCTCCTGGGCTCTGCACCCAAAGATACTTCAGGCCTGGTGGAGGCTGAAGATCATGAGTTCCACCACTGGGAGAATTCCCAAGGGGCCAGGCTGACTGGAGGCAGAGGCGGCGGCTTCAGGGAAAGGGGGCACAGTGCGAGCTCTGCGGGCTGTGGCCTGCCTGGGGCTGCCCCTGCTGCCCGGGCCGCTGCTGCTGGGGCTGCTGCTGCTGGAGCTGCTGGGGTTGCTGGGGCTGGACCTGCTGCCGGGGCCGCTGCTGCTGGGGCTGCTGGAGCTGGAGCTGGAGCTCCTGGGGCTGCTGCTCCTGTTGGGGCTGCTGCTGCTGGCGCTGCTGGGGTTGGGCCTGCTGCTGCGGCTGCTGGGGCTGCTGGGGTTGGACCTGCTGCTGGGGCTGCTGGGGCTGCTGGGGCTGCTGGGGCTGGACCTGCTGCTGGGGCTGCTGCTGCTGAGGATGCTGCTGGAACTGCTGGAGCTGCTGCTGGAACAACCGCTCCCGAGAGCGTTTGGCCCGGCGATTCTTGAACCACACCTGCACTTGGTACTCCCCGAGGTTGAGCATCTCCGCCAACTTTTGTCGTGTGTCATAGCCTGGGTACGGCTCCTTCTTAAAGTGATTTTCTAGCACTTCCTGCTGTTTCCAGTTGTAGACTGTGCGGTCTTGCCGCTGTCTCTTTGGAAGGCCTGGGGACGGTGGAAGGCCTCGGGGATGCCTAGGGTCTTGCATCCTGGGTCCTGCTCTGTTCCTGAACATAATTAGAACAAATATTATCAATGAATGCTGAAACTACTGACTAGAAGTTTATTGGTAAACAGGATATTGACATTGTCTCAACTTTTCTTCCCACACATTTATTCATTACAAAGGGAAAAGATGCCTTACAGTACACCACAAAGTGATCAGAGCTCACATCACCAATAAAACAGACATTACGTGCTCCCTAATGTGTTACACTAGTATGGGATACGACTTCACCTACATAATATTCCTGCCAGACATACATATCCTGAACCTAATCATATGAAGAGAGAAAAAACAAAATCAAGGGACATTCTACAAACAATTCCACAATTGCTTTCCTCTTAAAAAATGTCAGTATTGTCTGGGTGTGGTGGTTCATGCCGGTAATCTCAACACTTTGGGAGGCCAAGGTATGCGAATCACTTGAGGCCAGGAGTTCAAGTCTAGTCTGGGGAACATAGTGAAACTCTGTCTCATAAAATAAAATAAATAAATAAAATAACATAACATAAAATAACATGACATAAAATAACCTAACATAACATAACAAAATAAAATAAGCGAGGTGTGATGCCACATATTTGTAGTCCCAGCTACTTGGGAGGCAGAGGCAGAAGAACTGCTTGAGCCCAGGTGGTCGAAGCTACAGTGAGCTATGATCACACCACTGCACCACTGTACTCCAGCCTGGGCAACAGGGCAAGACTCTGTCTCTAAAATAAATAAATTAATTAAAATTAAAATTAAAATAAATGACAGTATCAAGAAAAACAAAAACAAAGGCTGAAGAATTGTTTCAGATAAAAAGAGACTAAAGAGATGATTAAATACAATGTGGTATTCTGAATTAGATCCTAGATGGAAGGGAAAATTTACAAGGAACATTATTTGGACAACTGGCTAAATTTGTATACAAAATGTATATTATATAATATTAATGTTAATTTCCTGAAATTGATTATTGTGATTATGTAAGAAAATAATCCTTGTTTTGTTCTTAAAAGATCTAAAACTTTTCTTTTTTTCTTTTTCTTGAATCAGTTTCACTCTATTACCCAGGCTGGAGTGCAGTGGTGTGATCTCAGCTCACTGCACCTCCAACTCCTGGGTTCAAGCTATTCTCATGCCTTAGCCTCCCGAGTAGTTGGGACTACAGGCACATGCCACCATGCCTGGCCTGGCTAATTTTTGTATTTTTAGCAGAGATGAGGTTTTGCCATGTTGGCCAGGCTGGTCTCGAACTCCTGACCTCAAGTGATCCACCTGCTTCGGCCTCCCAAAGTGCTGAGATTACAGGCGTGAGCCACCACACCCAGCTAGATCTGAAGTATTTAGGGGTAAAGCATCACTATATCTGCAAATTATTCTCAAATAGCTCAACAAAAAATTAAAAGTAAATAAATAACATCAAATAATACGTAAAAGTCTAAACCAGATGTGGCAAAATGTCAATATTTGACAAATGTAAGTGAAGGACATACAAGTGTGGATTATTCTTGAAACTTTCCCATAGGTTAGAAATTTTTCAAAATAAAAAGACAAATGAGATATAGAAGAAGAAAATATCTTACAAGTAACAGTCTATACTTTCCCCAAATACCTCCAATCTTAAGAAACTTACTGCATCTTTCAAGGCAACTCAAGCCATTATTACAATACACTGGACCCAAAGACAAACACCCTGCTACTCCATCACCTGGGCCATCAAGTGGCCCTGGTTCTGCCACAAATAAAATCATCCCTCCTCCCAAATAACAGCTCCTTAGGTACTTGAGTATGATATCATTGTGCCTAGCTATTTCTTTGTTTTTGGGGTCAAACATTTCCTGTCTCTTTGTACATTATCCTGTGACATGGTTTCTGGTATACCTATGGTCTTGGTGAGTTCAATGCACTTCCTGTAGTCTGCCAATAACAGATTTAACACTATCCAGAAATGATATTATATGTGGATAAAGTGATCTCATTAGAGCAGAATCACTCAATTAAGTCTCTATTTCTATTTCCCAGGCTAGGACCACATCAACTGACAAATCATATTACTTCTAAAGTCAACTAGATCTTCGTCCTTGTACAGTTTGGATTTTGAAAGTGCCTTAGAGCATGTCTTGATGATTGCCCTTATTAAATGTCAACTTGTCAGGTTAACCTTACATTCCAGTCTGTCAAGAAAACCTCAGTTTTGAGTTCTCATCGTGTTGCAATTAAAATGATGGGACATGATCAAAGACAGTACCTCATCCTCCCTCACAAATCATTAAAAGGCAGGAACCACAGCTAATATGTTCTACATGTCCCCACATTCCATAAAACAGTGTCTAATAGAAGACATTATATGTTGATTTGCTTGTTTACTGATAAGGAGGGTTCATTTTAAATGTAGAAGCAAGTTGAGACACTGATCTAAAGATGCCTGACAAGTAGACGTTGTTTTTGTAACTACAGAATAAGTGAGAATATTTTAGTTCTCAAGGCAATTGGAAAGTAATAAAGAGCAGGATCTTGGTTTTCCTTTAGATAAAAATACTAAAAATTAAAATTAAGAAATCAAAATCCTTTAAATACAAAATTATATTGCCTTTCTCTGAATTTCAAAGGAAAGAAACAAAGGATATGTATGAAATTGCAACTTTAATTCAATATCTTTACTCACAGTATAGAAATAAAAAACCTTTTCTTTTCAACATTAGAAATACTACTGAAAAATAATTATAGCAAAGCCCTGGTCATTCAAAGAAAGATTCTATTGCATGAGAGTTTCTAAATGTAAGCATCCAAACATTTTTCTTTTAAACAATGTTAGAGAAATTTGAGTTATTGCAGACTCATGTCTTTCTAAATCCAATTTAGTCTTTCACATCCATAACAATGAAGCTGATCCATCAAGAAATTACTGCTTCCTGCTATACTACAATGAAGTCCTCGAGAAAATGGAGCCAGCCAGGGCTGTCCTACCCAACACCAAATAACTCCCATAGCTGCCCCTCTTATAGTTTCTCTGTCCTGCCCTTCCATATTCCTTATCATGCTTCATCAGCCTATCAGCCATTTTCCTTCATGTCTCTAATTTTCTACTTTTAATTTTGTTGAGTATTTGGAAAACCTTTTTTTTTTTTTTTTTTTTTTTGAGACAGGGTCTTGCTCTGTTGCCTGGGCTGGAGTACAGTAGCGCGATTATGGCTCACTGCAGTCTCAAACTTCTAGGCTCAAATGATCCTCCTGCCTCAGTCTCCTGAGTAGCTGGGACTACAGACACATCACCACACCCAGCTAATTTAAAAACATTAAAAAAAATTTTTTTGTAGAGATGAGTGTTTTGCCATGTTGTCCAGGCTAGTCTCAAACACCTGGCCTCAAACAATCCTCCCTTCTTGGCCTCCTAAAGTACTGGGGTTACAGGTGGGAGCCACCATGCCCAGCGTGAAAAATAATTTTTTCTTTTTTTGAGACAGTCTCACTCTATTGCACAGGCTGGAGTGCAGTGGCACGAGCTCAGCTTACTGCAACCTCCACCTCCCAGGTTTAAGCAATTCTCCTGCCTCAGCCTCCTGAGTGACTGGAATTACAGACAGCTGCCACCATGCCCGGCTAATTTTTGTATTTTTGATAGAGACAGGGTTTCACCATGTTGACCAGGTTGGTCTTGAACTCCTGACCTCAAGTGATCTCCCACCTCAGCCTCCCAAAGTGCTGTGATCACAGGCGTGAGCCACTGTGCCCAGCCTGAAAAATAGATTTTTAAAACTTGCCATAATCTTGTATAAATTAAGAGCTCAAAAGTTTTAAGTAAAAAAACCGTCATACAGATAGCTATATCACTAATCAGTGACTCCCAAATGACATTATCATTAGTGCATTCGCTGGCTGTCCTCTATTTTGGTATCTCAGATGCCATTTTTAGTCATATTCTGAATGTTGGTTATAGTGAAAGTAAATGCTATTTATGTTAAGATCCATTTTTATCTTAAAGCATGATTTCTTCATTGTGAGCAATTTCTTTTGCTGTCTACTCCCATTAACAACAGTAGTATGAGCATTATATTCTAAGAGAAGTATTCCCAACTTCTCAAACACAGAGAAATTAATTTTAGCTATTATTAAGACTTAATTGCATTTAAGCCTTTTTGCAAATTATTAATTACTACCATCTCCACAACAGGAAAAAATACCATGTAAGAATCTTTATATCACATCTCTTGACTTGTACCCAGAATATATAAAGCACTTTTACAACTCAACAATAAAAAAACAACCCAATCAGAAACGTGCAAAGATGGCTGGGCACGATGGCTCATGCCTGTAATCCCAGCACTTTGGGAGGCCGAGGAGAGTGGATCACTTGAGGTCGGAGTTCAAGATCAGACTGACCAACATAGTGAAACCCTGTCTCTACTAAGAGTACAAAATTAGCTGGGAATAGTGGTATATGCCTGTAATCCCAGCTACTTGGGAGGCTGAGGCATGAGAATCATTTGAACCCAGGAGGCAGAGGTTGCAGTGAGCTGAGATAGTGCCATTGCACTGCTGCCTGGGTGACAGAGTGAGACTCTGTTTCAAAAAATTAAATTAAATTTAAAAAGTAAAAAACGGGCAAAGACAACAATGAACAATCCCAAAAGGAAACAAAAACAATTATCTTTACAATTGCATCAAAAAGAATGAAATGCTTAGGAATAAACTTAACCACAAAGGCAAAAGACTTTCTACACAAAACACTGCTGAAAGTAAAGACACAAATAAACGAGAAAACATCCCATGATCGTAAATGGAAAGACTTAATATTGTTAGGAGCAGAACACTACTTAAAGTGATTTACAGATTTGATACAATCCCTATCAAATCCCAGTGACCTTTTTAATATATTTTTATTTTTTTCTTTTTTTAAAAAAATAGGTGGATGGATTCATTCATTCATTCATTCATTCATTCATTCATTCATTTTTTGAGATGGTGTCTCACTCTGTTGCCCAGGCTGGAGTACAGTGGCACGGTCTCGGCTCACTGCAACCTCTGGCTCCTGGGTTCAAGCGATTCTCCTGCCCCAGCCTCCCAAGTAGCTGGGATTACAGGTGTGCACCACCACGCCCAGCTAATTTTTTGCATCTTTAGTAGAGAAGGGGTTTCACCATGTTGGCCGGGCTGGTCTCAAACTCCTGACCTCGTGATCCAACCACCTCAGCCTCCCAAAGTGCTGGGATGACAGGTGTGAGTCACTGAGCCTGGCCCCAATGACCTTTTTTTTAAAACAGAAACAGAAAATCTGAGCAGATCTTCATGGTAGATGGCAGGCAGGACTAGATTGCAGCTCTGACTTGGACAGAGCAGCGTGCAGAGGCTCACATTGTGAATTTTAGCTCCAGAACAACTGCAAAAACAAACCAGGAATCCCGAGAGGACCCACAGACCCTCTGGAGGAAGTGGATTGCTCCTGCAGGACCCAGGAGACACCCCAAACATTATGAGTGCCTAAACTGAAGAAGTGGGAAAGGGAGATCCTCCGCTCCCGAACACACACCCCCACTGAGGAAACTGAAGGTCTAGTTTGTGGGAGAAGCTTCCCACCTTACCTGGAGCTGAGTCAATTTAGAGAACTGAGTGAAATACAGGGGTAGAGGAAGCAGCAGGAAAGGCTCTGGGAGCTTGCTGGGTCCCCAAGCAGGGCATTCCTGCCTGGCACCACAGAGATCCTTCAGCGGGGCGGCCAGAGGTGTGTGGAAAATGCCACAGGGAGAAGAAAATCTCCAACTGAAATTTGTAACAAGTTGAACTGGGCAAGAAGCCTCCTGGCCAGAACTCAGGGGACAGTGTGAACCCAGCAGGCAGACTCTAAAGGTGGGGAGAAAAACCAAAGCCCTTTTCTTTCCCACCTGGGAGGTGGGTAGCCTGAGGCAAGTGATCAAGCCCTGCTCAGCCACTGCCTGGAAACAGACTCGTTGCTGTTAGGAGGGGGCACAGTGGGAGTGAGACTGGCCCTTCAAGATTGTGTGGGAGTTGTGTGAGGCCTGTGACTGCTGGTTTTCCCCCCACTTCCCTGACAACCTGTATGACTCAGCAGAGGCTGCCATAATTCTCCTAGGTACACAACTCCAGTGACCTGAGAACCTCACTCCCATCCCCCACAGCAGCCACAGCAAGATCCACCCAAGAAGAGTCTGAGCTCAGACACGCCTAGCCCTGCCCCCACCTGATGGGCCTTCCCTAACCACCCTGGTAGCTGAAGACAAAGGGCATATTCTCATGGGAGGTCTAGAGCCCCACCTACTGCCGGTTTTCTCCATTCTACCACAGCTGATGCTCTCTGGAAAGCACCACCTCCTGGCAGGAGGCCAACTGGCACAAAAATAGAACATTAAACCACCAAAGTGAAGAACTCTCACAGAGTCCATTTCACCCCCTGCCACCGCCACCAGAACAGGTGCTGGTATCCATGGCTGAGAGACCCATAGACGGTTCACATCACAGGACTCTGTGCAGACAACCCCCAGTACCAGACTGGAGCCTGGTAGACTTGCTGGATGGCTAGACCCAGAAGAGCTTGGCTCTCAGGAAGCCACATCCCTAGGAAAAGGGGGAAGAGTACTACATCAAGAGAACACCCCATGGGACAGAAGAATCTGAAAAACAGCCTTCAGCCCTAGACCTTCCCTCTGACAGAGCCTACCCAGATGAGAAGGAACAAGAAAACTAACTCTGGCAATATGACAAAACAAAGCTCTTTAACACCCCCCCAAAAAAATCACACCTGCTTACCAGCAATGGATCCAAACCAAGAAGAAATCCCTGATTTACCTGAAAAAGAATCAGGAGGTTAGTTATTAAGCTAATCAGGGAGGCACCAGAGAAAGGTGAAGCCCAATGCAAGGAAATCCAAAAAAAAAAAAAAAAAAAAAAAAAAAAAAACAATACAAGAAGTGTGTGTTGTTGGGGGAGGGGGACAAATATTCAAGGAAATAGATAGCATAAAGAAAAAAATAATCAAAAGTTCAGGAAACATTGGACCAGGAAACACTGAAACAATTATAGAAATGCAAAATGTTCTGGAAAGTCTCAGCAATAGAATTGAACAAGTACAAGAAAGAAATTCAGAGCTCAAAGACAAGGTCTTCAAATTAACCCAATCCAACAAAGACAAATAAAAAAGAATAAGAAAATACGAACAAAGTCTCCAAGAAGTTTGGGATTGTGTTAAATGACCAAGCCTAAGAATAATCAGTGTTCCTGAGGAAGAAGAAAAATTTAAAAGTTGGGAAAAATATTTGGGGGAATAATGGAGGAAAACTTCCCCGGCCTTGCTAGAGACCTAGACATCCAAATACAAGAAGCACAAAGAACTTGTAGGAAATTCACTGCAAAAAGATCATTGCCTAGGCACACTGTCATCAGGTTATCTAAAGTTAAGATGAAGGAAAGAATCTTAAGAACTGTGAGACAAAAGCACCAGGTAACCTATAAAGGAGAACCTATCATATTAACAGCAGATTTATCAGCAGAAACCCTCCAACAAGCTAGAAGGGACTGGGGCCCTATCTTCAGCTTCCTCAAACAAAACAACTATCAGCCAAGAATTTTATATCCTGCAAAACTAAGCATCATATATGAAGGAAAGATACACTCGTTTTCAGACAAACAAATGCTGAGAGAATTTGCCACTACCAAACCACTACTATAAGAGCTACTAAAAGGAGCTCCAAATCTTGAAACAAATCCTGGAAACATATCAAAACAGAACCTCTTTAAACCATAAATAACATAGCACCTATAAAAGGAAAATACAATTTAAAAAGCAAAAACATCAAACAAAAAAATTAAGGTACACAGACAACAAATAGCACAATGAATGAAATGGCACCTCACATCTCAATACTAACATTGAATGTAAATGGGCTAAATGCTCCACTTAAAAGATACAGAACTGCAGAATGGATAAGAACTCACCAATCAACTACCTGCTGCCTTCAGGAGAATCACCTAACACATAAGGATTCACATAAAGTAAAGGGATGGAAAAAGGCATTTCATGCAAACTGACACCAAAAGTGAGCCAGAATAGCTATTCTTATATCAGACAAAACAAACTTTAAAGCAACAGCAGTTAAAAGATACAAAGAGGAATATTATAGAATAAGAGGCCTTGTCCAATGGGAAAATATCGCAATCCTAAACATATATGCACCTAACACTGGAGCTCCCAAATTCATAAAATAATTACTAATAGACCTAATAAATGAGATAGACAGCAACACAGTAACAGTGGGGACTTCAGTACTCCACTGATAGCACTACATAGGTCATCAACACAGAAAGTCAACAAAGAAACAATGGATTTAAACCATATCTTAGAACACATGGACTTAACAGATACATACAGAATATTTTATTGAACAACCACCGAATATACATTCTATGCATCAGCACATGGAATTTTCTCCAACATGGAAATTTTTCTGACACATAATGATCTTAATAGAAATGCTAGCTATTCTTTTTATTATGTGGTTCCTCATATACATGGCTTGGGAAGCTAACACAAGTCTCTGAAAGATTTCTTCAAGGATCCCTGTCTATATGAGAGAGGAAAAGTTACCATTGAAATAGCAGACTCTATTTAACAACGCTGGTTGTAGGTCTCTGATGAAATTTTAGTTCTCTGAATCCTCTAAAATTCATTTTACGTATGTTTTATTATCATGCCACAAAACCCTAGCCTAAGTGAGTAATCAATTATTAGCTGGACCACATTCCAAAATATTTCTTTCCAATGTTAGGCATGTAAAATCAAGGTGGAAAATATAAGCACAAATCAAATAGATTTGGGGTCACTCTTTTTTAGTATTTTAATTAGAAAACAGGTATCTGCCCTCACCGTGAGAGATGATTCCCCATAGAAATCCAGGCTTTCATGTCTTCCTTGAGTAAGCAATGACATTTTTCCAAAGTAGGGGTCCTAATTGTAACAATTACACTAGAGAATTTAGTAGAGACCTATTCATGGAGTATTTCCCTATGGTATGCAGGTATTTACTTTCAATCAGTTTTAATCCAAGGTGTATAGATATGGGGTACATAACACGCAAAATGGGACCAGTAACATATTCCTACAATTTTATCATCTGAAAATCAAGTGTGTAAGGCTAAATTATTTTCACAACTATTTAGATCAGTGTGGTTTTATAGCTAACTAAGGAAGGGCAGAAATGCTAAGAAGCCATGAAAATTTATGTATTCTGAGCCTAGTTAGGTAATTGGTCTGAAACCTATGAAAAAGTTTCATTATCTAAAATATAAATTCCATAGAGTAACATTAGCAAAGGTTAATCTTTTCTGAATTATTAATCAATTTAGTAAAAAAGTTCTCTCCATTCACACATTAAGAAAATTTGGATTTGCTCCCGTGATGTGCCCAGGAGAAAAAACAGAAAATATTAATCTAACATCCCAGTAGTCCCCAAGCTTCATAGGTCCAACCAATTATTAAGCACACAGCACTAAATGGTTTCTTGTCTTCTGTGTGCTTATAAATGGAGTATACCTATTTCTGTAGTTCTATTTCATGTAAGTAATAAGATATACACAGATATCTTGATACTGGAAATGCTTTAAAAAGAAAGATATTAAATATATGACATTTAAAAGATGTTGCAAAAATATAAAACAAAATAATTATGAAATTCCCTTCTATCATATAATTTCTGGGAAACACAAGCTTTACTTCAATCCAGTTTATTTCAGTTTTAAAAATAAAATACATACCATTGTAAAACCAGCTAAGTATTAGTTTTAATCATTTGTAAACTGAGGACACAGAACTCAGTGTGCCTTCTTTTTCTTTTTCTTTCACCTGCATTCTTCAGGTGCCTTCAATTGCAGTAACATTTAAGAAATCATGTTTTATGTGGATCATTGCTTTAAAACTGATGGGAAATTATATTTCTATATAAGAGAATTTCCCCAGGTAGAGTTGGAAAACTTTTTCTAGAGTATCGGAAAGTGACACATGGGATACATTCATGATCATCCACTTATGGAGTGGTGCCCATGGAATACCAGGACAACAGAAACTAAGCTCTAATCATCCAGCTGTCTCCACGTCGTGTGAATCATACACAACTGAATCTGTGAAGTGCACATCCCATCTCTATATGCTTTCTACTTGCATGTATTATAAGAAAAGGTACATAGCTACTTCTGTGCTAACAGATCATTTTTATTAGAAAACATCCTGAAGCAGACCCATCTCACATGCAGAAACATACATAGGCTCAAAATAAAGGGATAGAGGAAGATCTACCAAGCAAATGGAGAACAAAAAAAAAGCAGGGGTTGCAATCCTAGTCTCTGATAAAACAGACTTTAAACCATCAAAGATCAAAAGAGACAAAGAAGGCCATTACATAATGGTAAAGGGATCAATTCATCAGGAAGAGCTAACTATCCTAAATATATATGCACCCAATACAGGAGCACCCAGATTCATAAAGCAAGTCCTTAGAGACTTACAAAGAGACTTAGACTCCCATACAATAATAATGGGAGACTTTAACACCCCACTGTCAACATTAGACAGATCAACGAGACAGAAAGTTAACAAGGATATCCAGGAATTGAATTCAACTCTGCACCAAGCGGACCTCATAGATATCTACAGAACTCTCCACCCCAAATCAACAGAATATACATTCTTCTCAGCACCACATCAAACTTATTCCAAAATTGACCACATAGTTGGAAGTAAAGCACTCCTCAGCAAATGTACAAGAACAGAAATAATAACAAACTGTCTCTCAGACCACAGTGCAATCAAACTAGAACTCAGGACCAAGAAACTCAATCAAAACTGCTCAACTACATGGAAACTGAACAACCTGCTCCTGAAGGACTACTGGGTACATAACGAAATGAAGGCAGAAATAAAGATGTTCTTTGAAAACAATGAGAACAAAGATACAACATACCAGAATCTCTGGGACACATTTAAAGCAGTGTGTAGAGGGAAATTTATAGCACTAAATGCCCACAAGAGAAAGCAGGAAAGATCTAAAATTGACACCCTAACATCACAATTAAAAGAACTAGAGAAGCAAGAGCAAACACATTCAAAAGCTAGCAGAAGGCAAGAAATAACTAAGATCAGAGCAGAACTGAAGGAGATAGAGACACAAAAAATCCTCCAAAAAATCAATGAATCCAGGAGCTGGTTTTTTGAAAAGATCAAGAAAACTGATAGACCGCTAGCAAGACTAATAAAGAAGAAAAGAGAGAAGAAACAAATAGACGCAATAAAAAATGATAAAGGGAATATCACCACCGACCCCACAGAAATACAAACTACCATCAGAAAATACTGTTAACACCTCTACGCAAATAAACTAGAAAACCTAGAAGAAATGGATAATTTCCTGGACACCTACACTCTCCCAAGACTAAACCAGGAGGAAGTTGAATCCCTGAATAGACCAATAACAGGCTGTGAAATTGAGGCAATAATTAATACCCTATCAACCAAAAAAAGTCCAGGACCAGACAGGTTCACAGCCGAATTCTACCAGCGGTACAAGGAGGAGCTGGTACCATTCCTTCTGAAACTATTCCAATCAATAGAAAAAGAGGGAATCCTCCCTAACTCATTTTATGAGGCCAACATCATCCTGATACCAAAGCCTGGCAGAGACACAACAAAAAAAGAGAATTTTAGACCAATATCCCTGATGAACATCGATGCAAAAATCCTCAGTAAAATATTGGCAAACCGAATCCAGCAGCACATCAAAAAGCTTATCCACCATGATCAAGTGGGCTTCATGCCTGGATGCAAGGCTGGTTCAACATATGCAAATCAATAAATGCAATCCAGCATATAAACAGAACCAAAGAAAAAAACCACATGATTATCTCAATAGATGCAGAAAAGGCCTTTGACAAAATTCAACAGCCCTTCATGCTAAAAACTCTTAATAAATTCGGTATTGATGGAATGTATCTCAAAATAATAAGAGCTATTTATGACAAATCCACAGTCAATATCATACTGAATGGGCAAAAACTGGAAGCATTCCCTTTGAAAACTGGCACAAAACAGGGATGCCCTCTCTCACCACTCCTATTCAACATAGTGTTGGAAGTTCTGGCTAGGGCAATCAGTCAAGAGAAAGAAATCAAGGGTATTCAGTTAGGAAAAGAAGAAGTCAAATTGTCCCTGTTTGCAGATGACATGATTGTATATTTAGAAAACCCCATCATCTCAGCCCAAAATCTCCTTAAGCTGGTAAGCAACTTCAGCAAAGTCTCAGGATACAAAATTAATGTGCAAAAATCACAAGCATTCTTACACACCAGTAACAGACAAACAGAGAGCCAAATCATGAATGAACTCCCATTCACAATAGCTTCAAAGAGAATAAAATACCTAGGAATCCAACTTACAAGGGATGTAAAGGACCTCTTCAAGGAGAACTACAAACCACTGCTCAGTGAAATAAAAGAGGACACAAACAAATGGAAGAACATACCATGCTCGTGGATAGGAAGAATCAATATTGTGAAAATGGCCATACTGCCCAAGGTAATTTACAAATTCAATGCCATCCCCATCAAGCTACCAATGACTTTCTTCACAGAATTGGAAAAAACTGCTTTAAAGTTCATATGGAACCAAAAAAGAGCCCGCATTGCCAAGACAATCCTAAGTCAAAAGAACAAAGCTGGAGGCATCATGCTACCTGACTTCAAACTACACTACAAGGCTACAGTAACCAAAACAGCATGGTACTGGTACCAAAACAGAGATATAGACCAATGGAACAGAACAGAGCCCTCAGAAATAACACCACACATCTACAGCCATCTGATCTTTGACAAACCTGACAAAAACAAGAAATGGGGAAAGGATTTCCTAGTTAATAAATGGTGTTGGGAAAATTGGCTAGCCATAAGTAGAAAGCTGATACTGGATCCTTTCCTTACTCTTTATATGAAAATTCAAGATGGATTAGGGACTTAAATGTTAGACCTAAAACCATAAAAACCCTAGAAGAAAACCTAGATAATACCATTCAGGACATAGCCATGGGCAAGGACTTCATGTCTAAAACACCAAAAGCAACGGCAACAGAAGCCAAAATTGACAAATGGGATCTAATTAAACTAAAGAGCTTCTGCACAGCAAAAGAAACTACCATCAGAGTGAACAGGCAACCTACAGAATGGGAGAAAATTTTTGCAATCTACTCATCTGACAAAGGGCTAATACCCAGAACCTGCAAAGAACTCAAACAAATTCACAAGAAAAAACCAAACAACCCCATCAAAAAGTGGGCAAAGGATATGAACAGACACTTCTCAAAAGAAGACATTCATACAGCCAACAGACACATGAAAAAATGCTCATCATCACTGGCCATCAGAGAAATGCAAATCAAAATCACAACGAGATACCATCTCACACCAGTTAGAATGGCAATAATTAAAAAGTCAGGAAACAACAGGTGCTGGAGAGGAAACAGGAACACTATTACACTGTTGGTGGGATTGTAAACTAGTTCAACCATTGTGGAAAACAGTGTGGTGATTCCTCAAGGTTCTAGAACTAGAAATACCATATGACCCAGCCATCCCATTACTGGGGATATACCCAAAGGATTATAAATCATGCTGCTATAAAGACACATGCACATGTATGTTTACTGCAGCACTATTCACAATAGCAAAGACTTGGAATCAACCCAAATGTCCATCAGTGACAGACTGGATTAAGAAAATGTGGCACATATACACCATGGAATACTATGCAGCCATAAAAAAGGATGAGTTTGTGTCCTTTGTAGGGACATGGATGCAGCTGGAAACCATCATTCTCAGCAAACTATCGCAAGAACAGAAAACCAAACACTGCATGTTCTCACTCATAGGTGGGAATTGAACAATGAGATCACTTGGACTCAGGAAGGGGAACATCACACACCGGGGCCTATTGTGGGGAGCGGGGAGTTGGGGGATGGCACTGGGAGTTATGCCTGATGTAAATGATGAGTTGATGGGTGCTGACGAGTTGATGGGTGCAGCACACCAACATGGCACATGTATACATATGTAACAAACCTGCATGTTGTGCACATGTACCCTAGAACTTAAAGTATATTTAAAAAAAAAATCCTGAAGCATGTGAACATTGCATAAACACGAGCTAAAAGAAATCCTCCCAGTGTGAATCCTCCCACTGTGCCACACCATGCTCACCACCTGACTTGCACAGCATGGTTTAGGAGATAAGGGGACAGAAAAGAAACCCTTTCCATCAGCAGGATGAGCTAGGAGACTTTCTTCAAATATGGTTCTTAGGAGTGTCAGATGCTGAGACCTGGCTTGCCCAATGAGCCAAGCCCCAAAAATTGCATTTTACACATGGGAAAAGGCAAGCTATTCTCAGAGAGACTTGAGATTTAGAAGATAATGACATAAATCACAGGAAAAATAACATGGAAGAAAATTCTGAGATAGGTCACATTTGGAGAGGCCACATTGCAGAAGACAAGAGAAAAGCTAAGTGCGTAGGTTAAGAAAACAGAGCAAGAAATGTCAAAGAACAATCTGAACATATCTTTGAAAAGTCACTATAAAAATCTCTCAAAGCAGACAGTGAAGCCTGAATTTCCTTCTGGAGAAAGGTAACATAGGTAAGATTCCCTTTACTACCTTGATTAAGGAAGCAATCACTTTAAACATTTTGCAACCTGTAGTTACCAAATCATGGACAGTCTGTGATACATGGAATAATCAAATGGGCCACAAACTAGTGAAGAATGCTCAGGTCGATGCACCTGAGCCAGTGGTCAGGAGAGCAGTGGAAAAGGAAGCAACCTCACAAGTTTGGAACTTATGCCCTTGGGGGTGGGCAGGTTACAGGGCGAAGGAAGGGAGTCGGGGCATGTCTATCGTCACATCTGCAGCACCAGTGTAATCGTGCATATCTCTCAGGGTAGAGATGATGTGCAAATACTGTGATTTACATCCAGCACCTAGTGAGGTACCTGAGCTATGTGAAAGAGCATACTTTGGCTTTGCATTATCATAATTGTCAACTTCATCATCATTGTCATGACTATCATCAATTTTCTC
Source organism: Theropithecus gelada (assembly GCF_003255815.1). Lineage (NCBI taxonomy): Eukaryota > Metazoa > Chordata > Mammalia > Primates > Cercopithecidae > Theropithecus > Theropithecus gelada. Next base: position 50,783,187 of record NC_037669.1, read on the forward strand.
CTCAATAAATTTGAGACATTACACCTTTGGGAGCCACAAAAGGGGTTATCACTACCATCATCATTTTGTTTTCTTTATTTTTTAAAGCAACTGGAACCTCATAGTCACTATCTCTAATTTGAAATATTCTAGCCACTAGGGTACATGCTTATGTGCTGACACCATTAATTTAAATTTGAGAAGTCAGGCCCAGCACGGTGGCTCATGCCTTTAATCCCAGCTCTCTGGGATTCCTTGAGCCCAGAAGTTCCAGATCAGCCCGAACAACATGGCAAAACCCCATGTCTACTAACAAAACAAAAAACTAGCCAGGTGTGGTGGAGCATGACTGTGGTACCAGCTACTCAGGAGGCTGAGGTGGGAGGATCGCTTGAGCCCAGGAGGTTGAGGCTGCAGTAAACTGTGATGGTACCACTACACTCCAGCCTGGGCAACAAATGAGACCCTATCTGAAATTAATTAATTAATTTGTGAAATTAAAACTGGGGTAAGATGTGTCTTCATGAGAAATTATTGTTAGATATTTTGTGGGAATGTAAGGTTATACTCTCTTGATAAGCCAGTGTTTTGAATAAAGAATCTAATTTCCTTCTAAATGATTTAAAATTATTTTATTTCTATGTATATAATTTTTAAAAATTACTCAAACTACAGACTTCTTAGATAATACTTTGAATTGATTGATAAAGATGAGAGAAGTAAAAGCAAGTATGTTTAGTAAAACTCTGCAGTTAAAACCTATCCCTTCCTTGACAAATAGGAATATGAAATTAGTAATGTCTGGATCTAAAATAACTAGATAACATAAGAATATGGACCTTGAGAACTAATAAAGCAAGTAAATAAAAGTCATTTAGTCTGAGAAGTGAATGCAAACCAAAAAATGAGTATCTCTCAAGGAAAGCATCCACTAATTTTATAAGTCACTAAAGGATTAAACATATCAAACAGAAAAAGATCCCCTTGCACTGCCAAGAAAACAATCCTCTGAGCCGTGGGTGATGGTTAGAGCCGGTTAGCTAATCTGAGGTCACCAAAACCTCACTATTAGAACCGACAGGTCTCAATCCACAGCCTGCCTAGGGCCCAGCTCACCCACTGATTCTACACCTGCAGAATAAAGAGGCATTTACGCAGATAGATGAGTAGGGGATTCAGTTCACCTGTGAAGAACCTGCACGGTTTTACAGAAAGATATCCTTTGCTCATCGCTCTGTAGGCCTGCAATTGTAGTGTCTATAGAAAGGTGGCAAAATTCAACTGGGGAGCATGGAATCATAGAGTCACCAGTGGAACATTTTACCTGCCTCTTAATTTTACTCTATTCTCTCCTGGATAATAATAATCTGGGGAGAGCTGTGCTCAAAATTTTCTCCAACTTCCCTTGTCACATCTGTGTGAAGAATCAGAAGGGTCACAATCATGTAGACAAGACCAAGTTCTTTCCTTCTGATACCAAGATCAAATTAGTCCAAGCCCACTGCATACTTTGTAATGTCTACTCTGGGGCGAGAAGTTTCCTAGTGCCTCCCCTGAGCTCACAGTGGCTCTGCGTATCCTCTCCCTGCAATGTGCGACAGGCACCTGCAGCCTTAGGTCTGTTCTCCACTTGGAGCATGTGCTTTCCAGGTAGTATTGGTCATGCATGTTGTGATTTCCATTCTCCCATTTTCACGTTTCCAGCTCTCTCTCAGTTTAAACAAGATATTAAAATATTTCTTATGGCCATGAGTGAAGAGAGCAAATCCAGTTGGAAATGATGTCTTTCCGTTTTCTAAGAATTCCTACAGTGTCCCTAAATGTGATATAAATGTGCAGACCTGCAGGTCAATGGCCTAGACCCTGCAGAAGATGGAGCACACATCTCAAGGAGCTGAAAACCTTTTGGATTCTATGACTGAAGCACTGAGAAATCTAATCCTTGAGCCCTCCAGGGCAACAAAAGAGAAATACATCACCATGGATCACTGCAGTGTAACCAAAGGGTTCCCTGGTAGTACAGGGACCCCCAGGCTTCAGATGTGATCATTCCATGAAAGCAAAAATGTTAGACAATTTGATCTTGAACAACTCTCAACCTTCTATATTTTACTAAATTCATTTTTTTTCTTTTTGAGACAGAGTCCACTCTGTTGCGCAGGCTGGAGTGCAGTGGCATGATCTTGGCTTACTCCAAACTCTGCCTTCCCAGGCTCAAGTGATCCTCTTGCCTCAGCCGCCTGAGTAGCTGAGATCACAGGAACACAACACTATGCCAACCTGATTTTTTGAGTTTCTGTAGAGATGGAGTCTCACTATATTACCCAGACTGGTCTCAAACTCCTGAGCTCAAGCCATCCTCCTGGCTCAGCCTCCCAAAGTGCTGGGATTACAGCATGAGCCACTGCACACAGCCCAATTTTACCAAATTCATTAGGAAGGGAATGAGAAAAGAGATGAAAATTTCTGTCTATTCAAACAAGTTTAAATAGAAGTGAAATGCCCAGAAAAATACATTATTAAGGAGTTAGCTAGGCTAAATACAGACCATGGAGACTCTTGGCTCAATAAAAAGTGCCATCTGCCATCACTTGTCTATTAGTGTGAGCTGACCCAGGCCAAGGCATGTGGGATTCACTGCCCAGGTCTGCTCTCACTGCCCCTGATCAGGAATAAAAGGCACTTGATCTGTGGCTGCCAATCAGACAGGCTGAGCAGCAGGTGGAAGGACTTGTGGGGTCATAACCACACATGCCCAGCAGCAAAGTGTTGTCTTCCCACAGGGGTAGAGAGGCCCCATCTAGCAGACACAGCAGCCAGCGAAGTTCAGCTTTTCATCAACCAGTGATTTGGTACCACGTAATTAAATGCCATCAAAATGGATGTCAGCAAAATGTAGGATTAGGAATTTCCAAGCTATTATTCCCCAGGGAAGCAATGAAAAAATTAAGCAGAAACTATCTGAAACAATTCTGTCTGAGCTCTAGAAAACAGTCTACACCTGATTACAGCAAACAGGTGAATACCCAATAAAAAACAAAACCATTTTGAAAATCGTAAGAAAGTTTTGTGGCATTTTTTCTCACCTTACCCCATCCCTTTTCTAGCATGGCAGCAGTCTTGGTCTTGAAGTGGCAACAATCCAGATAATTATTTTCCTTGAACCAGAAGAAGCAGAGTAGATCTTATTTGCAAACCACTGTGAACATCTACTGTAAGCTGTCTGTTGGATACTTGAAACATTTATGCAAGGTGTTCCTATCTGGTTTGCCCAACTTGGAACTTAGGCAGGAAATACAGTGAATGCTCATTAAAAGTGGCTAGTTAACTACAGACTTATAGAAGCCTGAGGCAAAAGGTTACAAACGGAGACACAAAATATACCATACAAAAGCATGGAGCAGAAGCTGTTATGTGATTCACTGGGAAATTAGAATGTTCAAAAGCAGTCAAGTATATAAGGGAATTTAGAAAGCCATAGGCAGGCCGAGGTAAGATGCATGCTCAAAAAAGTCTTGTGAAGACCGTAAGCTTTCACCCCAGGCTCAGGGCAAGGCTAGCTAAATGCTGAAGGATTGTCCCAGCACAGAGACAATCTGCAAAGACTGGGAGAGTTCCTAGCATTCAAGAAAATCTCTGTCAAACCAGTAGATGCATATCAACTATAGGAACAGACATTACAGATAATATGTGACAAGCAATCATCTTTGTAAACATAGTCAGGAAAAGTCTCAAAAGTAAAGGACTACTACAGCATTCAACAATTGTAAAGGGAGGAAAAAAACCCTGGGAAAGTAGAAGAATCAGACTTCACATAGATATCACATCATAATAATCAAAAGCTTAATTTTAAATTAAAAAAGCCACACAAAAAATACAGCATAACACAGCCCCTTCAAAGAAAAAACAAAAAAGCTAAAGAACCCATCCTTGAGAAAGTCCAGAATCAGGCTTACTAGATAAGGACTTTAAAACACCTATCTTAAAGGTGTACTAATAGCTAAGGGAGAAGACAAACAAAACTAAGAGAAATCAGAAGAAGGATATATGAACAAAATGATGCCAGAAATAAGTTTCTCATCAAACTTCCTTGTTCTTTCTGGTTTTGTAAACAGCCCTTCCCACCTAATTGGTAACAGGAACAGCCTCTCCCTTCCCACTTAATTGGCTGTATTCAATTTCAAACAATAGCCAGTCGGGTTAGTTTAGATTGTGCAGTGCGACTCCAGTTACTGGGGAAAGGACACAGAAACATGAGCTGCGTTAGGGATAAAAACCCCTGCACCACCCTGCTCGGTGTGCTCTTGCAATTGCATCAGATGCAAGCAGCACCCTTCTGCAGAAGTAAAATTGCCTTGCTGAAGAATTTTTGGTCTAAGTGCTGGCTCTTCTTTGTGGCACCAAACACCTGTTTCCAACAATTTGGGGGCTTGTCTGGGATCCCATTCTCCTCCAGGGAAGGATCTCCGATCATCTCTCATGAGGAGACACATCCTGCTGCCTTGTTGCAGTTGCCTCAGGAGTAAGGGATTGAAACCCACCTGGCATGACGAATAAACCTGGACTCTCAGCAACACGGGAAAAAAAGAAGTCTACAAATAAATACCGTGGCAACCAGGTAACAGTGCACAGACCAAGGTAAGAAAATCTGTGGGGGCAGTGAAGTATTTCCTTGGTGGTCGGGACATCCTGGAGGTGAAAGTGTGTAAATGAGATGCACAATTAAGTGTGAAGTGAGTGTGGAGTCTGGATCCATGGTTCCGTGGTCACCTCATACAGCTTAAGACAGCCTTCCTGTCATGGGGTTTATACTGACCTGGCAATGCTAAGAGGGACCTAAATTCCATGAGGGAAGTGGCCAGAGAAGGATGAAGTGAAAGCAAAGGAGTGCAATAAAAATCCAGTATGCGGGCTTGAGCCTCTAGAGAAAGGGTGCAAGAAATCTGTATTAGGAGAGGCTGAGCTCTGCTGACTCAGGGAAACTCAGGAAACACCTAAAACTTCCAGGATAGGAAATACCACCAGAAAGATAGAAAATAAAAAGGACAAGACAGACAATAAAGTTTCCTCTAATGCCCCTGAGGTCTCATGTTAAACTACTGGCGGGATAATGAAATGACCAAGCACAAGAAAAAGCGACAAATAATAAAATATTGTTTTATTTGGACCCAAGAACCTATCCTCAAACCCTCAGTTTTTTGGCCAAAGTTGGGTCCAATGAAGACTGGGTTTGTCAACTTTTAATAGAATATGTCAATAACAAAAGTCCTGTCTCCCAGGAGGAAAAAGACTATGCCCTGTGTTGGTGGCAAGGGCTTGTCCTCCCCTATACCCTAAAAGCTACAGGAGACAAGCCAGAAACTACTTCCCCTCAGGAAATTAAGATCCCTAACCCCAAAAAAGTCCACCAACACATGGACCCTTTAGACCACCTTGCCTGCCAAAAACATCTAACTTCCCTCCCCGTCAAGAAAATGCAACTGCCCCAAGCCCTTCTCTTTCTCATGTTGTTTCCTCCCCCACCTTATAATCCTGACTTTTGGGGCAGTCCCCAGCCTGAATGCCCTCCCCTAGGAAGACTTCAATGTGAGATAGAGCAATGTAAAAAAGATATCCAAAACTTCCCCTTCCTCACTACCTCCAGAGAATCTCCTCCAACCCTTTTTTCCTTAAGGGAAGTGCCTCTAGGAGGAGGGGGTATTGACTTTGTAAACACCCCCTTAACCAGCTCGGAAGTCCAAAACGTAAAAAGAGAGCTCAACCCACTCTTAAATGATCCCTATGGAGTGGCAGATCAAATTGATCAATTCCTAGGACCCCAGTTGTATACTTGGGTTAAGTTAATGTCCATCCTAAGCACCTTTTTTGGGGGGGAGGAAAGAAGCATGATCTGCAGGGCCAGTATGATGGTTTGGGAACGTGAGCACCCCGCCCCTCCCCTGGTCAAAGCATCCCAGCAGCTGAACAAAAGTTCCCTGCCGAAGATCCTCAATGGGATAGTAACAATATAGCCCATCAAGGAAATATGAGAGATCTCAGAGATATGGTAATTAGAGGGATTTGGGAATCAGTTCCTCAAACTCAAAATATTACCAAAGCCTTTAATATACAACAGGGAAAAGATGAAGGACCTATGGAATTCTTAGAGAGGCTTAAGGAGCAAATGAGGAAATATGCTGGCCTAGAATTAGAAGACTCCTGTGGATAAGGGATGTTAAAGCTCCATTTGGTCACCAATAGTTGGCTGGACATTACAAAAATACTACAAAAATTAGAGAACTGGAAAGATCGACTTACAGAGGAGTTTTTAAGGGAGGCTCAAAAAGCATATGTACGAAGGGATTAAAAAAAAAAAGCAGAAACAAAAGGCAAAATTTCTGCTGTCCACCCTACAACAAAGCACCCAAGGGGCCAAAACCTGTAAAGAACTTAAGCCTCCACTCGCCAGGTCATATAAAGGGTACAAAAGAGCAAAGCTAGGGAACTCAAAATTACTGAGAGAAAGAGGGCAAAATAAATGTTCCAAATGTGGAAGAACAGGACACTTCCAAAGAGAATGCCCTGAATGGGAAAAGGAAAATAAAGTCACCCCACTTATGGCATTCAAGGAAGACTAGAGAGTCAGCGGCTCTGTCTCTTATTTCAAGTCCTACCCAGAGCCCTTGACAAATATAGAGGTGGGACCCAAACCCAAGCTTATTACTTTTTACATCGACTAACAGGCAGTTGACTCCTCTGTTCCTCTGTTTGTTATCCTCCATCTGGTGTAATTTGTTCACAAGAACTTCTTATCTCAGGAGTAAAAGGAGAAAAATTTAAAGCAAAAATCTTAAAGGAAACAGAGGTCAAATATAAGAACCACTCAGCTAATATTAAATTTCTGTTAATTCCAGAGGCAGGAACAAATTTATTAGGGAGAGATTTAATGCTAAAATTAGGCTTAGGCCTCTATATTAATCAAGGAAAATTTCTCACATCTGTAAACTTACCACCACAGATGAAGAACATATTCATCCTGACATATGGTCAAAAGAAGGAAATTAAGGAAAGCTACGGGTTCCTCCAGTGCATGTCAAATTAAAAACTCCCAGAGAAGTAATACAAAGAAAACAATACCTTATTCCTTTAAAAGCCAGGATATGTTTAAAACCCGTAATTGAAAGCCTTTTCCATGACAAACTCCTTGAACCCTGTATGTCCCCTTATAACACTCCAATACTGCCTGTATAGAAGCCAGATGGGTCATACTGGTTAGTGCAAGACCTCCGGGCTATTAATCAAACAGTTCGAAACACCCACCCTGTTGTTCTTAATTCTTACACTATTATTGGTAGAAGTCCACGTAACCACCAATGGTTCACAGTAATAGATTTAAAAGATGCCTTTTGGGCTCGTCCGTTAGCAGAGGACAGCTGGGACATGTTTGCCTTTGAATGGGAAGACCCCTACTCCAGTCAAAAACAGCAATACCGATGGACAGTTTTGTCCCCAAGGATTTACAGAATCACCAAACTCATTTGGTCAACTCCTAGAGCAAGTGATAAAAAACTTTTCCCTGCCCTCATCCATTTGCCTACTCCAAAACATGGATGACCCACTTATTTCAGGAGAGAACAAAGATTAAGTACAACATTTTCAATCAGCTTCCTAAATCATCTAAGAGAACAAGGGTTACAAGTCTTGAAGAGTAAACTCCAGTTTGTAGAACCTGAAGTAAAGTACCTAGGGCACTTAATTAGCAAAGGGAAATGGAAAATAGGGTTTGAATGGATTGAGGGTATCATATCCCTACCTCTACCAGAAATGAAACAAGAACTTAGAAAATTTGAGGGAGTGGTTGGATACTGTTGCCTATGGATTGAGTCATATGCTTTAGAAACAAAACCTTTATAATACCAAAAACTCACCCAAGAAGAGCCAGACTTCCTTCTATGGACCCTATCAGAAATACAACAAGTAGAAAAATTAAAACATTTATTAGTAACTGCCCTGGTTCTAGCTTCACCCTCCCTAGAACAGCCGTTCATTTTTTTGTCAATGTAAACAAAGGAGTAGCCTTAGGGGTACTCACTCAAAAACACAGGGGCCACCGGCAGCCCATAGCTTCTGTCAAAAATTATTGACCCAGTAATGAATGGCCCAAATGTGTCCAATCCATAGCACCAACTTGCTTGCTAACAGAGGAAAGCAGAAAAAAATAACCTTTGGGGGAAACCTCATCGTGACTACTCCTCACCAAGTCGGAACTATTCTTAACCAAAAGGCAAGAAGATGGCTTACTAACTCAAGAATTTTACAGTATGAGGCTATCTTATTAGGGAAGGATTATTTAACTTTACTGACAATTCACTTAACCTCACCGCCTTCCTAACAGAGAATCGAAACCCAGAGAACCTGGAACACAAATGTTTAGATCCAATCAGTTACCAAACAAAAATTAGGTTAGACCTAAGTGAAACCCCTTTCCAAACAAGGAGGCATCTTTTCATAGATGGTACTTCTCAGGTAGTTGAAGGAAAGAGGCATAATGGATACTCAGTAGCTGATGGGGAAACTCTCGCAGAAATAGAATCAGGAAGATTGCCAAATGACTGGTCTGCTCAAACATGCGAGCTATTTGTACTAAATCAGGCTTTAAAATGTCTACAAAACCAAGAAGGATCTACGCTGACTCCAAATATGCCTTTGGAGTAGTCCATACCTTTGGAAAAATCTGAACTGAACGGGGTGTCCTTAACGGTAAGGGCCAAAACCTGGTCCACAAAGAGTTAATAATACAAGTATTAGATAATCTACAGCTGCCAGAAGAGATAGCTGTTGTTCATGTCCCAGGAAGCCGGGGGAATAACCTTGCAGATCAAATGGCTAAGCAAGTTGCTTCTTCCCAGAAGGCACCCATTTTCCATCTAACCCCGCCTTCCCCCTCCAGCTGCAATCCCCACCTTTTCCCCTGCAGACCAAGAAAAACTAAAAAAATTAGGAGCTGAGGAAAGCCCAGAGGGAAAGTGGGTATTACCAGATGGAAGGGAAATGTTGTCTAAACCTCTCATGAGGGAAATGTTGTCACAACTTCATCAAGGAACCCACTGGGGTCCCCATGCTATGTGTGACACAGTCCTTAGGGTTTATGGGTGTATGGGGATCCAGACCCTTGCTAAGCAAATTACAGATAGTTGCATAGTGTGCAGAGAAACTAATAAGCAAACCTTAAAGAAGCAGCCTTTTGGAGGAAGAAATCCAGGGGTAAGGCCATTCCAAAGTATCCAAGTGGACTACACTGAAATGCTCCCAATAGGTCACCCCAAATATTTATTAGTAATAGTAGACTCTCTTACCCCCTGGGTAGAAGCCATCCCCTTCCCAAGTGCAACAGCCAGTAATGTAGTTAAAGCTCTGTTGGAACATATCATACCCAGGTTTGGAATAATAGAGAATATTGATTCAGACAACGGGACCACTTTACTACACTCATAATTAAAAGGCTAACCCAAGCACTAGAAATAAAGTGGGAATACCATACTCCCTGGCATCCACCTTCATCAGGAAGGGTAGAAATAATGAACCAGAGTCTAAAAAGAAAAAAAAAAGGCCGGGCGCGGTGGCTCATGCCTGTAATCCCAGCACTTTGGGAGGCCGAGGCGGGTGGATCACAAGGTCAGGAGATCGAGACCATCCTGGCAAACACGGTGAAACCCCGTCTCTACTAAAAATCTTAAAAAAAAATTAGCCGGGCATGGTGGCGGGTGCCTGTAGTCCCACCTTCTCGAGAGGCTGAGGCAGGAGAATGGTGTGAACCTGGGAGGCGGTGGAGCTTGCAGAGATCGTGCCACTGCACTCCAGCCTGGGTGACAGAGTGAGACTCCATCTTAAAAAAAAAAAAAAAAAAAAAAAGGAAAAAAAAACACCTCACCAAATTAATCTTGGAAACCTGGTTACCACGGACAAAATGCCTTCCCATTGCCTTACTAAGAATCTGAACTGCCCCTCGAAAAGACCTTGGCCTGTCCCCTTATGAAATGCTCTATGGGCTGCCTTCCCTAAATTCCACAACTGACCTTCCTACATTTGAAACAAAAGATCAGTTTCTTAACTATATATTTTGTCTGTCTTCCACTCTACCCTCCCTCAGGACTCAAGGCCTCCTAGCACAAACTCCACCCCTCAAATTCTCAGTTCACCAACACCAACCCAGAGATCACATATTTATCAAAAGCTGGAAAGAGGGAAAGCTCGAACCCACCTGAGAAGGACCTTATTTGGTGCTCCTAATGACTGAGACAGCAGTCCAGACCACTGAAAAGTGGTGGACCTATTATACCAGAGTCAAAAAAGTGTCGCTATCTCCAGAATCATTGACTGTCACTCCAGGAACAACAGCTTCAAAATTAACATTCAAGCGGGTTTAATCTATCTTTTTCTTCTCTCCTTAGCTACTCAAGGATATCTTATTATCAGTGTAACTCAATCACCCTTTCCCCAAATAGTTACATTTCATGCTTGTCTGGTCTTACCTTGTGGAGATCTCCAAAGTCAAAGACAGCTAGCCTCTGCAGAAAAATACTTCTGTCCCTCCAAGGAAGACATTAATACTAATTCTGTCTTGTGTGTGGTGGGAATCTTCAGAGGAAGAGTCGGGTAATTGGGAGTTATGTTCTCAGTGGTCAGATGTTCTATGGACTACTAAAAATCAGGGTTGGACCTCCTGACAGTGTTGCACTGCCCTAAAACCATACCTACACTTCACCAAAGGGACTACCCCCTATAATTGCCAATCTAACCACTGCAACCCAGTACTTATGTCTATTAATACCCTTACCTTCCCCATTCCCATACCTGCTTTAGAGTGATTTTACGGCTTAGGAGCAGATGTCGCTGGAGGGGATCCTATAGGCTTCTTTAAATTACATTTTGTTCCTTCTCCTTCGTCTCCCACCCCCTCCTCAATCCCACAAATTCAAACCATTTCCTACCTCATACCCAACAACAAAACCAAAGTAACCGTAATACAAATCAAAAATTTAAAGCAAACTTTAGCCATTGAAACAGGGTACCAAGATGCAAATACCTCGCTGGAATGGCTTAAATATTCTGTCCGCACACTAAACAAAAGCGATTGTTACACTTGTGCAACAGGCAGGCCAGAAACCCAGATTGTCTCCTTTCCTCTGACCAACAGGGCATGGACTGTATGGTAGCCCTCTTCCAAAACCCCACAGCTTGGGGGCACTAAGGCACGTCTAACCCTCTCGCTGCTATTCCCAGAAGTTAAAAGCCCTGCAGGTCAACCCCTGAGGGCCATTCGGCCTCCAGCTACAAATGTCAATTTCACCTCGTGTCTCTCATGGCAGGGGGAAAACTTGGCATTCCTTGGAAGCTTAACAGGGTGCAGCACACCTAAGCCTTTTCAAGAGCTAACCAATCAGTCTGCCCTTGTTCATCCCTGAGCAGACGTATGATGGTATTGCAGTGGACCACTATTGGGTACTCTGCCAAGTAACTGGAGCAGCACTTGTGCTGTAATCAAATTGGCCATCCCTTTCACCCTGGCATTTCATCAACCAGAAGGACAATTGCAGAAAAAGAAGTGTTCCTCATGGGTCTTTTGACCCTCATGTTTTTATAGATGCTATCAGAGTTCCCTGACGGGTGCCCAATGAATTTAAAGCCCGAAATAAAATGACCACAGGATTTGAATCTGTATTATTCTGGTGGTCAAATACAAACAAAAATGTAGACTGGATAAATTACATTTACTATAATCAACAGTGGTTTGTCAGTTCCACAAGAGATGCCATTAAAGGAATAGCTGAGAAATTAGACCCCACCAGCCAAATGGCTTAGGGAAACAGGGTAGCCCTTGACATGATATTGGCTGAAAAAGGTGGAGTCTGTGTCATGATTGGAGTCCAATGTTGCACTTTTATCCCTGTTAACACAGCCTCTAATGGAACAATTACAAAAGCATTACAGGGCCTTATAAATGAATTAGCTGCAAATTCCAGAATAAATGGCCCCTTTTCAAGTCTCATGGAAAAATGGTTTGGAAAATGGAACTGACTCATGACCTCAACATTTACTTCTCTAACAGTTATTACAGGTGTACTCATTCTTGTAGGTTGCTGTATTATACCTTCTATTCGTGGGTTGGTGCAAAGGCTTATTATAGAAATAGCTCTTAACTAAAACCTCCCTCAATTCTTCTCCACCCTATTCAGATAAACTCCTGCTTCTAGATCACCAAGAGGAACAACAAAGTCAAATTATGTTAGAAAAATTTGAAGCGGAAAAACTATAAAGACAAGAGGGGGAAAACTGTCAGAAACAATAAGTTCCTCTCCAAACTTCCTTGTTCTTTCTGGTTTGGTAAACAACCCTTCCCACCTAATTGGTAATAGGAACAGTGTTTCCCTTCCTGCCTAATTGGCTCTATTCGATTTCAAATAATAGCCAACTGGGTTACTTTAGATTGTGTGGTATAACTGTAGTTACCGGGGAAAGGACACAGAAACATGAGCTGTGTTAGGGATAAAAACCCCTGACCTACCCACCTTGGTGTGCTCTTGCAATTGCTTCAGATGCAAGTAGCACCCTTCTGCAGAAGTAAAGTTGCCTTGCTGAGGAATTTTTGGTCTAAGTGCTGGTGGCACCCAACACCTCTTTCCAACAATGAGAATATCAACAAATAGAAAATATAACAAAGAACCAAACAGAAATGAAGATAAAGATACAATAATGAAAATAATAAAGCCATTGGAAGTGTTTGACATATTATTTGATTCCATTCTTCCTAAATATGATTTCAATCTTCTTAAATGTATTAAGTCCTGTTTTGTGGCCTATCCCGGAGATATGTGATGTGATCTATCCTGGAGAATGTTCTGTGTGCACTTGAGAAGATTACATATTTTTCTTCTGTTAATTGAAAAATTCTGTATATACCTATTAGATCAATTTAGTTCAAGTCCACTATTTTGTTATTGATTTTTTACCTGGATTTTCTGTTTTTTATTGAAAGTAGGGTACTGAATTATTCTACCATTACACTATTGCTGTCCATTTCTCCTTTTAGATATTTTGATATTTGTTCTATATACTTAGGTAGTCTAATATTAGGTGCATTCACCCTTTTAACATTATGTAATGACTTTGTCTCCAGGGACGGTTTTTGACTTAAATTCTAATTTGTGCTACATAAGAATAGCCACTACTGCTTTCTTTTGAGTGCTATTTACATGGGATATCTGTTTTCAACCCTTCACTGCCAGCCTATGTGTGTCCTTGAATCTAGTATTTACTATTGCCATTTTGTTAACTGTTTTCTATTTGTCTTATAGTTCTTTTGACCTTCTTTTTCTCTCTTGCTCTCTTCCCTAGTGTTTTTTCTTCTTTTTATATTTGAGACAGGAAATTAAAGAAAGGAAAATCAAATTAAACTAAAAGAGAAAAACAAGTTTTCCTGTATTGGGCTGTCTCATCCCAAAAAGCAGTAATAGACACAGCCCAGGCCCAGGAAAGGTCCTGATAACACTATCTAAGAAGCCAAGACCCAAAAGGAATGTGCTTGCACACGTATGTTTATTGTGGCACTATTCACAATAGCAAAGACTTGGAATCAACCCAAATGTCCATCAGTGACAGACTGGATTAAGAAAATGTGGCACATATACACCATGGAATACTATGCAGCTATAAAAAAGGATGAGTTTGTGTCCTTTGTAGGGACATGGATGCAGCTGGAAACCATCATTCTTAGCAAACTATCACAAGAGCAGAAAACCAAACACCGCATGTTCTCACTCATAGGTGGGAACTGAACAATGAGATCACTTGGACTCGGGAAGGGGAACATCACACACCGGGGCCTATCATGGGGAGGGGGGAGGGGGGAGGGATTGCATTGGGAGTTATACCTGATGTAAATGACGAGTTGATGGGTGCTGACGAGTTGATGGGTGCAGCACAGCAACATGGCACAAGTATACACATGTAACAAACCTGCACGTTATACACATGTACCCTAGAACTTAAAGTATAATAATAATAAAAAATAAATTAAAAAAAAAAAAGGAATGTGCTCTGGAGACTCTCCCAGCATTTCCCAACATAAGGATAAGAAAAACAAAATTCCTCTTTTAGCCTTTTACCCCTTCCCCATAAATATTTTGCAGGTTCTGTAAGTTCCTGTTTCTCCTTTGATGCAGCTGCAACGTCACAAGCTATGCTAGAGATTACGAGACCTGTCACTGTTTAATTAACTCTCTTTGTTCTGCTTCTGTAAGCTTGCTTATAAAAATCAAGCCCCGTCTTTGTTCTAGGCTCAGGTTTTTGGATGCGAAAAAACTTGGATCCACTGAGCCAGTGAACACCTTAATAAAAACCCTCCTATAACACCCATTTGGTCTCTCAGGTCCTTTCATTCCTGCAACATATCAATACGTTTTTATTCCTTCTCTTTTCTTCCTGTGTAACTTTTGTAAGTATTTTCTTTGTGGTTACCAAAGGTAACAGTAAATCATTCTTCACCAGTAATTACATTAAATGTTAATGGACTAAGCTCCCCAGTAAAAAGATACAGAGTGGCTTAATGGATTTTTTTAAAAAGCATGATCCAACTATACATTGTCTACAAGAGACTCTATTTATTTATTTATTTACAGATGGTCTCACTTTGTTGCCCAGGCTGAAGTGCAGTTACATGATCATGGCTCACTATAGCCTTGAATTCCTGGGCTCAAGTGATCCTCCTGCCTTGGCCTCCCAAAATTCTGGGATTACGGGCATGAGCCACCATGCCCAGTCAAGAAACTCACTTTAGATCCAAAAACACATAGGCTGACAGTGATGCAAATGGTAACAAAAAGAAAGGAGTGGCTAGTCTTATGTCAGACAAAATAGACTGTACACCAAATTGCCTCTAGAGACGAAATCATTATATTATGACAAAAGGATCAATTCAACAATTTACAGCTGTAAAAGCTGGCATTACGAGGTAATGGTCCAGAGTTTCCCTGGGAAATGTTCCCACAGGCATCCAACAGCCTCTCTGCCACTGCCACTTGGTATGGGGAAGAAACAAAGAGCCTCAGGGCTACACCTGAGCTTACAGCACACCATAGTCACCATAGAGAGAAGAGACCAGTCTCTCCTCCTAGTGAGCCTTTGACCCCATGCTCTCCAACAAGCAGCATCCTAAGCACATGCCAGCAGTGCAGCTGCACCACCCCACTGGCTGAATACTCTCAGTAACAGTGACTCCACATTTCTTGGAGGTGGAGCCACCAGGGACAACCAAAAGCCTTTCTGCCACTGCTTCTGCAGTATTACCCCACTGCCCTTGGACCAAAGAAGGAACAAAGACCCAAAGTGCCTTATCCACACCTCCAACAAGCTGCAGTTGACCCAAGGAGAGGAGACTGGTCCATTTCCCACAGGTCTCCCCCTACAGCTCATCATCAGACAGGGAAAACCCCCAGCTTAGGCCCACAACATAGACCCCTGATCCTGGGCTGATTTCTAACCTGCATCTCTCTGGGGTGGGGACCCAGGAGTCGAGCAAAAGACCCTTGGCCACAACTACTACTAAGGTCCCTTGCTCTGCTGCCTCCAAGTTGGGGAAGAAACATAAACCCTGAGATCACCTCAGAGCTGTAGGGGGCAGCCTGGGAGTGCAAAGCCACAATCTATAGCCAGCACTCAAGTGGGAGAGGAGCTCACACTTTCAGAGCATTGAGATACAAGAGCATGGCTGTAACTGTGAGGAAATATAGGGGAGGCATATGATTGAACAGAAGCCTAAACCTACTGGATCACACCCCAAAGCTTCGACACCAAAATACCTCACTGACGTACCACACTATGAAACAAAAGACAAAAAGTCACCTACAAATAAAGATCCTGCACAATACCTCAGCTCTGCAAAAACATCCAGAATAGAAGTTTCTTGAGTGTACTCAATCAACACTGCACTCAAAGGAACACCCACATGCAAGGATGGGAAAGAACCAGTTCAAGAACCCCAGCAACTCCAATGGCCAGAGTGTATTTTGTTCTCCAAACAACCGCCCAAGTTCTTCAGCAAGAGTTCTTAATTAGGCTAAGCTGGCCGAAATTAAAGAAATAGAATTCAGAATATGGATAGGAATAAAGATTGAGATGCGGGAGAATAGCAAACCAAATCCAAAGAAACTAAGAATCACAACAAAAGGATACAGGAGTTGACAGATAAAATAACCAGTAGAAAAAAGAACTTAACTGATCTGATAGAGCTGAAAAACACACTGCAAGAATTCCACAATGCAATCACAAGTGTTAATGGCAGAATAGACCAAGCTGAGGAAAGAATCCCAAAACTCAAAGACTGGCTGTCTGAAATAAGATAGACAAAAATTTTTAAAAAAGGGAATGAACGAAATCTCTGAGAAATATGGAATTATTTAAAGAGACCAGATCTGTAAAAAAGAAAACAAACCTTAGAAAACATATTTCAGAATATTGTCCATGAAAACTTCCTAACCTTGCTAGAAAGGCCAACAGTCAAATTCAGGAAATACAGAGAACCCCTGTAAGACTTTTACACAAGATGATCACCCCAAGACACATAATCATCATATTTTCCAAGGTAAAAAAGAAAGAATGTTAAAGGCAGCTAGAGAGACAGGGTAGGTCATCTGGAAAGGGAACTCCATTAGGCTAACAGTGGACCTCTCAGCTGAAACCCTAAAAACCAGAAGAGATTGGGGGCCTATATTCAACATTCTTAAATAAAAAAAAAATCTTCAACCAAGAATTTCATATCCAGCCAAACTGAGCTTCCTCAGCAAAGAAGAAATAAGATCCTTTTCAGATAAGCAAATGCTGAGGGAGTTCATTACTACCCAGCCAGCCTTACAAGAGATCTTGAAAGGAGCACTAAATATATAAAGGAAGGACTGTTACCAGCTAATACAAAAACGCACTTAAATACACAGACCCGTGACACAATAAAGCAACCACACAAACAAGCCAGCATAATAACCAGCTAGCAACACAATGACAGGGTCAAGTCCACACATATCAATACTAACCCTAAATGTAAATGAGCTAAATGCCCCATGTAACAGGCACAGACTGACAAACTGGATAAAGAAGCAAGACCCAATGGTATGCTGTCTTTAAGAGACCCATCTCACACACAATGATACCCATAAGCTCAAAATAAAAAATTAGGGGAAAGTCTACCAAGCAAATATAAATAGAAAAGAAAGCAGGGTTTGCAACCCTAATTTCAGACAAAACAGACTTTAAACCAACAAAGATTAAAAAAAAAAAAGACAAGGTCATTACATAATAATTCAGCAAGACCTAACTGTCCTAAATATATATGCACCTGTGAAAGGAAAATAAATCTTGGGGCCCCAAAATCACTAAGCTAAAGGGAAATGTCAAACTGGGAACTGCTTAGGGCAAAACTGCCTCCCATTCAATTCAAAGTCACCCCTCTGTTCACTGAGATAAATGCATCTCTGATTGTCGCATTTGGGGAGCCTATTCAGAAACTCGAAGAATGCAACAATTTGTTGCATTCTTATCTACCTATGACCAGGAAGGCCCCTTCCTGCCTCAGGTTGTCCTGCCTTTGCCTCGAGTTGTCCCACCTTTCAGGACTAAATCAATGTACATCTTACACATCTTGATTGATGTCTCATGTCTACCTATAATGTATAAAACCAAGCTATGCCCCTACCACCATGGGCACATGTCCTCAGAACCTCCTGAGGCTATGCCATGGGCATGCACCCCAACCTTGGCAAAATAAACTGTCTAAATTAACTGAGACATGTCTCAGATTTTTGAGGTTCACATTTTGGCAATCACAAAGAAATTCTCAGTGGAGGTACCTCTGCCTTTGACAAATCTCCTATTGGTGCTTGGTACCAGCATGAGCCAACTTTACGGCTCAAACTGATAGGACAATTTGCTTAGGACTGGGAGCACCCCCTCCACAGAATCCCTGATCTCCCAAAATTTGGTCAAGACCTAAAGTTTATTTTGCTGTAAGACTCCTTTTTTTTTTTTTTTTTTTTTTTTTTTGAGTTCTACTTGCTTCCAACAGGGAAAGCAAGATTTTCTGTTTTCATGATGAGGGAAGGTAGGTAACTCCTTTATGGAGTTTGAGCTCACTCCAAGCAGGGAAAATGTGTTCTAGGTTTTTATTTTCCTGCTTCTAGGATGGTAGAAAGCCATTTTCAGCCTGAGACCCACCCTTAGGTCAGTAGCTGAATTAGGGTTTTTGTCTTGGCTGAAGTAACAACCAACTGGTCTTAATTTCTTGTTACCATTAGAGCACTCAGGAATCATTGTTGGTGTTTTTTTGTTGTTGTTTTTGTTTGTTCCAATCTTTCTTCCATCAGATTTGAGCAACTATATATCTATAATTCCAAATTATGGATAACAAAGCCTCTCTAATTTGGTTAAAATTCTTCAAAGCCGCAAAAGAGGGGGGAAAAAAACCAAAAAAATGTGCTTTGTTTCTGTTTGTTTTCTGTCTTTAAAAAATGTTTGTTTACTTTTCTTCCATCCTATACCTCCTTCCACCTTTGCCCTCTGCAGTACCCAAAAGTCTAGAGAAGGCTTCTAATGACTTGAATGCCTTTAAATAATCCAGAACAAAGGCACCATTCATCCCTTTTGGGGTGTTCTTTTTTCTTTTTTCTTTGTGGAGTTTCAAGAGTCATGGGCAGATTCTTCTTAGGTCTAAAGCTCTGTTTTTCTGTATTGCATAACCTGACCTCTTTGGCTTTGTCAGTAGCAGAGATTACCTTGTACTGTGAGAGGATTTGACCGTGGTGTGTGTAATGGCAGATGAGAGCTACAAAGTAGGGGTGGCTGAACACAGTTTACAGCAAGTGGTCTTGGCTGTTGTTCTTTTTTTCTGTCCTACGAAGTTGTTTAAGGATCCAAATTGTAGTTCAGAGATGCATTCTAAGGGGTCTATTCTCTATTGCTTTTTCTCCCAAAATTAATCTTGATTTGGCTTGTCTGTGCAGATTTGTTTGAGCAACTGAACTGTCATTTTCATAGGTAAATGAGGGACTGAGTTTTCTCAGCTCTGAAGAGAAAGGGCATTTTGCTCCTTCCAGCCAAAAGGCATCCCTAGGTGACTGGGGTCTCATGGGCGTGTCTGGGGGGGTGCTGACCCACCACAATGTGCAGTGGCCCCACAGGGAAATTCCCAACAAAAATTGATTTTTTAAAAAGGTCTCATCCAAGAAATGCATATAAGGGCTGATCACCCAGTGTTCTGAGCCCTCTCAGAGGTCACAGACCTCTGAAGAGAGAAAGTGAGACACATGAGATGGTGGAAATGACTCATTGGCGACACACTGTGGCGTCCTGCCCACAAGCAGAACACACTGACCCATCACACAAAAACACTAGGCCAAAGCTCAGTACCTCCTTTTAAGAAAAAAAAATGTGGAAAACAAAGAATCTAAGAATAAGAAGAATGACACCCTTTCAAGGACTCTGTAGGCTTTATGGCACATTCTACTTGCTAGAGTTTACGTAAAATGGCAGTAATATGGTCTTTGCACACATTTATATTAAGGAAAAAGAGCCCTAAGGTCAAACTGCAAACTATAAAGTTCTTAAGTTCTCTTTTTCTCTTTCTTTTCTGCCTGCTTTAAATCTGCTGTTATTTTTCTGTTAAGATAAAAACCACTGTTTGAATCCAACAGGTTCTTTTTGCAAGCTGGTGAATTTGTATTTATTTCATGGCTAAGGTTCTGAAATAAAAGCTATAGGATCTTGGGGGTGTGGGGTGTGTGTGTGTGTGTGTGTGTATTTAAAAGGCCTTTATAATTTCTATAATTTTATGTTTAATTGGCAATTAAATCCATTTTAATTTCCCTCTAGCATACCAGACTTTTTCTCTCCTACCTTATAATGTAAATTTTGCTATTTGATTTTCACCTGAGTTGTTTCCTTTAATATGCAAATTTAAGGCCATTTAGCTGACAACTGCCTAGGATTGTGAAACAAGTCATCAAAAATTTGAAAGTCTAGGATGGGAAAAAAAGGGTCTTTATAAGATGTAGTTCTATTGGCATGCCTAATATGTCTATGTACTTATGGGTTGTGTATACCATGTTTCACTATTGAAAATATATAAAAGAACTCTAATTAATTGGCTTAAGAAAATAAAAATGCTTGAATCAAATATTTTATCAGGAAAAGAGAAGACTAGTCAAATGCTTTTTCCAGTTTGTGTAACTTAAGTAAAATCTGTAATAAATAAGCCAGCTTTAAAGTTATTAGTAAAGTAAAATTAGAAATGTCAAGAATTGCCAGCATACATTTTTGTTTGCATTTATTTATCAAGCAATTTCATACTTATCCCTGTCAAATACTGTAAGGTGCCAATATTTGGCATAGGTGTTATAAAACCATAAACCCAGCCCAAGGCAGAATAATCTTGGCTTATGTAATTTTTAATACATAAGACATTGATATTGGTTTAATGAAAATAGCTACATCTTGAATTTGGTAAGATTATCATAACTTCTAATCTTGTGGCTGTAGGTGGTCTAGCCTACAGGGTGTACGGTTTGTTTTGGGAAAGGACTATTACCATCTTTGTTTCAAAGCTGAACTATAAACTGAGTTCCTCCCAAAGCTAGTCTGGCCTACACCCTGGAATGAATAAAGACAGACTGCAGGTTAGAAGATGGAGTCAGTTAGGTCAGATTTTCACTGTCTCAGTTATAATTTTACAACAGTAGTTCCATAATTTTAAATGATGACTATTGCAGTTTTCATAAATAATCTAGCTAAACAATTAAAATAATTAGGTAAATATAATGGGATAAATATATGTAGTCAAACTCATCATAATTTAGAATCTAAATTTATATTAAATTAAATAGATATTTCATTATTTGGGTATTTTTCAATAAAAATATATTTGTAGGAACACATTCTTCCTTTAAAAAAGTGTGTCATTTTTAAAAAGGTGAACAATTTTTATCCAATTCAAGACCTATTTAAAGGCTTTGTATAAAAAAAGGTAAAAGGAACCAGAAAATAAGAGATGTAAAGAAAGTTATAAAAATAGAAGTTTTTTTTTTGTAAGAAAGCTTAAAGAGAAGTAATTTTTTTTTTTTTTTTTTTTTTTTTTTTCTTTTATATGAGACGGAGTCTCGCTCTGTCGCCCAGGCTGGAGTGCAGTGGCCGGATCTCAGCTCACTGCAAGCTCCGCCTCCCGGGTTTACGCCATTCTCCTGCCTCAGCCTCCCGAGTAGCTGGGACTACAGGCGCCGGCCACCGCGCCTGGCTAGTTTTTTGTATTTTTTAGTAGAGACGGGGTTTCACCGCGTTAGCCAGGATGGTCTCGATCTCCTGACCTCGTGATCCACCCGTCTCGGCCTCCCAAAGTGCTGGGATTACAGGCTTGAGCCACCGCGCCCGGCCAAAGAGAAGTAATTTTATATGAGAAAGAATCTTATATGGTAGATTTAGTCCTAGAATAAAATAACTGGTTGTTTAAGAAAGACTGATGTTCAGGACAAACCAGAAAGCCCAAACATGTCATGAACAGTCCATGTAAGTCAAATAAGAGGATTTATAAAACAAAAACTTTTATATGATCAAGTTGACTATTAATTAAAGGAAAATTATAATGGTCTGTCTAGACAGTGGGTTTGATGTAAAAACAACAACAATGACAACATTTATACACTAAATAGTTGGTTGGAACAATAAAATTTTCTTAAGGAATTAATTTGCTCTTAAAAAATTATAAGATATTTTAATTTTTTAACCCAAAATTTAACTTTTATTGCATCTCAACATTTTCAGTTCTCTCTCCCCTTTTAAAGGATGCAAAATAGTAATGCTCTCCTTCAGCCCATATAAGTTTATTTTTCCTTGAGTTCTGTTTGTTGTGGCCTGATGCTAACAATGCTTTCTTAAAGGTCTAAAGGAACTGTTTTCTTCCAATGTAATATTCTGTGCACTGCAGAAGGTCTTTTCTTTTCCCTTTTGGTAACTGGTCTAACAGATTTTACAGTTTATTGAAACAATTCCTATGCCATTATTATTGAGTTTTGGTTTGCTTAGGAAAAAAAATTGAGATTAAATTTTTTTTTTAAAATTAAGGTTATTACATCTGCATATCTTTCTGTATGTGCTTTTAAAGTACTTGTGACATTGAGTTACAGGACTTTGGCTCCTGGGTCTAAAAAGAATGCCAAGTCCTGCTAAATCTCAAACATTAACAGCAATTAAAGCCTCATCTTCTGGTAAAAGATGCTGATCAAATAAACTGCATTCCTGAGACACAGGGTCAGAAATTAAAGCTATTCCACTCCTCGAGGCCTGGGGACTATCACAGAAGAGGTGGGCATGTGAGATTGTAAGGGCTGATTTTGACAGATAAAATAAGTTCAGTTTCTCTATAAATTAATCATTGATGCCAAAGGCACACTGATGCAAGACCAGCATATTGGTCTCCATGTCAGATTAACAAGGTTTTCTTGAAGCATTAACTGACTCCTTAGTAAAGGTTATAAAGTTTATAAAAGGCTCATGGCAGTTATCTTAAGGTCAAGATTAAAATGTTACAGACTGTCTAAACATTTTTAAAAACATATTTAATTGACTTCATGCTGTTTTTATCAGGGCTTATTGTTTGAAAAATTAAGTCTCCTCTCTCAAAGAATAAAGGTTTTCATCTTTTTTTGAAATCCTTGCATTATCGCATTGGTCAAATGAATGACTTATTTTACAATAACCTGTGGTATCAAGTGTTTTAAATCTTTGATATCTGACAAACTTTCCAAAGTCAAATTATAAATTATGTCTTTTTCTGACCTAATTAATCTTTTGGGATACTAGGTTCCCTAAAGTCCAAAAAAGACGTAGTTTGACTTATTTGGTATAAAAATTATACAGAAAGCATTGTCAAATATAAAATGGTGTTTGGTCTTCTTTGGGCTGTGTTTGTATAAATATGTTATTGGTATGTGTTCCAAAATTATGGAAAACGCCTATAATTCTGATATGACTTAATGTACATTATCTGTAATAATTATAGTCATTATGTTAAATTATTGTGTGCCAAAGAGGTAACAAATTTTCTTGTCAATTGTATTCTTGACTGTGGCTGCCTAAAACTTTTTGTCTTTGACAGACAATTGTTGACTTGTTTTGGCCCTCTTTGGAAGGTGATTTTATAATTAGCTATAAAACTCTAACAGGTTCTCTTGAATACAAGTATCTAATAACTTTGGAGATTGTGACATTGGAATACAAGAAAAACTTTTAGGACTCATGGAGAATGGAAATGTTTATGAATATCAAGCAGAACAGGAATTAAGTACATGGACTGAACTAATAGAAGACTGAAGTAACCTTTTTGACTTTTTGCTTAAAATGTTGATGGTCCTTTTTTCAGGGTAAAGGAAACTTTTCTTCTAAGCTATTGATAGCTTTTAGCAATTTAGTATACTCCTATGAACATAATTTGGAGCATATTTGCTTATCCCTACCTGATTTCTTCAGAATTTGGAAACTATCATGGGTACTCTTCGCTTATGGCAATACAGTTACTTGCATAAGTGCAATAAGAATCTGTTTTCATTTGTAACAGGACACAATTGGAGAAACTGGTTATTTTACCAAGGCTTTGACTGGAATGGTGTGCTTTCCTTTAAGGAATCAAACTTGACTTACGGAGCCAATAAAAGCCCCCTTAGGAAACTGGCCTCATATCTTGTCTATACAGTCCCTGTGCAGGGTTCCTGACCTGTGGTAAGTAAAGAATGTCACCTTCTAACAGATCCAGTAGCCCCAAGTTTATCTTGGGACCTTAAGAGAAGAGGATCACTCAACTCATAGGTATTT
Organism: Theropithecus gelada; assembly: GCF_003255815.1. Taxonomy (NCBI): domain Eukaryota; kingdom Metazoa; phylum Chordata; class Mammalia; order Primates; family Cercopithecidae; genus Theropithecus; species Theropithecus gelada. The sequence goes on from NC_037669.1 coordinate 50,807,046, forward strand.
GATGATACAAATCATGGCTGGGATCAGCTATAAAAAAAATTTTATCTGGGATTCCTTCTATGGAACAAAGTTCCATTAAAGCCAATTTAAAAGCCTATATAGAAAAACTATTCTTGCTGCACTGTATAAAAATTATCAGGGCAAGTATAATAAAGTAAAACTAAGTCCTACCATGATTTGTCTTAGTAAAAATAGGAAACTGGAGAGAGAAAAATTGCTTAAAAAATATAGCAAATCTGTTGTTAGATCCTAGTCTTGCCTAATGTTTCTCAATTTTTATTATTTTCTACAGTTTGAAGCAAATTCTAATTTGTCTCAGCTATAAGTCTTCAAAATAATGTTTTTATTTTTTCCCTTCCTTTTCCCCCATTTTTCCTAATTTGAAATCACTGAAAACTAAGCTCTTCTTTTGTAAAGCCCTATAAACTGAAGCTAGACAACTTAAAGTTCAGAAGAAAATAACAGCAATCTATTTACACACATAAGCCACTTTCATACCTGGCTACTGATATATGGACTTCAGAGTAATGTGGCCTATATCAATTTTCCAGGATTTTTCTTCTGTTTGTTGCTGTTTTTCTCCCTTCCTCCCCCTATTTTCTCTACATAGGACATGAGACTTCACAACCTGCAAAAATGAGCTTTCTTAACAACTCAGGACCTACTCATCTAGGAATAAACCAGCCTAGCCATGAGAGATCAGATGAAACCTGAGACCAGAGACCCGTTTTCTTCTAAAATGCTTTCTCCAAAAGATTTTTAAAAAGAAAAGGGAGGAAATGTGAAAGGAAAATAAATCTTGGGGCTCCAAAATTACTAAGCTAAAGGGAAAAGTCAAACTGGGAACTGCTTAGGGCAAAACTGCCTCCTATTCTATTCAAAGTCACCCCTCTGCTCACTGAGATAAATGCATATCTGATTGCCTTATTTGGAGAGGCTAATCAGAAACTCAAAGAATGCAATCATTTGCCTCTTATCTACCTATGACCTGGAAGCCCCCTCCCCACTTTGAGTCATCCCCACCTTCACCTCAAGTTGTCCCACCTTTCAGGACTGAAGCAGTGTTCATCTTACACATATTGATTGATGTCTCATGTCTCCCTAAAATGTATGAAACCAAGCTCTTCTCCTACTAGCTTGGGCACATGTCATCAGGACCCCTTGAGGTTGTGTCACAGGAGTGTGTCCTCAACCTTGGCAAAACAAACTTTCTAAATTAACTGAGACCTGTCTCAGTTAATGTTTTTCAGGTTCACACACTCAACACAGAAGCAGGAAGGTTAATAAAGCAAGTTCTTAGAGGCAAAGAGACTTAAACTCCCACACATTAATAGTAGGAGACTTCAGCACTCCACTGACAGTATTAGACAGATGAGTGAGGCAGAAAATTAAAAACATTCAGGACCTGAACTCAACATTCAACCAAATAGATCTGATAGATCTCTACACAACTTTCCACCCCAAAACAACAGAATATACATTATTCTCATTGCCACATGGCACATACTCTAAAATCAGCCACAAAATCAAACATAAAATAATCCCCAGTGTAGGTAAAAGAACCAAATCATATCAGATATACTCATGAACCACAGCAAAATAAAAATAGAAGATTAAAAGAAATCACTCAAAACCATGTTACATGGAAATCAAACAACTTGCTCCTGAATGATTTTGGGGTAAATAATAAAAATATGGCAGAAATCAAGGACATGTTTGAAACTAATGAGAACAAAGATGCAACATACCCCGAATCTCTGGGATACAGCTAAGACAATTTTAAAAGGGAAATTTATAGCACTAAGTGCCCACATCAAAAATTTAGAAAGATCTCAAATTCACAACCTAACATCACAACTGAAAGAATTAGAGAAGCAAGAGCAAACCAGCCCCAAAGTTAGCAGAAGACAAGAAATAACCAAAATAAGAGCCGAACTGAAGGAAATCAGGACATAAAATACCATCCAAGAGATTAATGAATCCAGGAGTTGTTGTTGTTGTTGTTTTTTTTTGGAAAAAAAATGAATAAGATAGGCCACTAGAGCTAGACTAACAAAGAAAAGGGAGAAGATCCAAATAAACACAATTAGAAATGACAAATAGGATGTTAACACTGACTCCATAGAAATAAAAATAACTCAGAAACTACTATGAACATCTCTATGCACACAAAAAAATAGAAAACCTAGAAGAGATGGATACATTCCTAGACATATACACCCTCCCAAGACTGAATCAGGAACAAATTGATTGCCTGGACAGACCAATAATGAGGTCCAAAATTGAATCAGTAATAAATAGCCTACCAACCAAAAAAACAGGACGAGATGGATTCACAGTCCAATTCCACCAGATGTACAAAGAAAAGATAGTACCATTACTACAGAAACTATTCCAAAAAATTGAGGAGGGCCCCCCCTCCCTAACTCATTCTATGAGGTTCACATCATCTTAGTACCAAAACCTGGCAAAGACACAACAAAAAAGGAAAAAACTTCAGGCCAACATCCTTGATGAACACTAATGCAAAAATCCTCAACAAAGTACTTGCAAACTGAATCCAGCAGCACAACAAAAAGCAAATCTACCATTATCAAGTAGGCTTCATCATGGAGTACAAGGTTGGTTCAACATATGCAAATCAATAAGTGTGATTCATCACATAAAAAGAACTAGAGACAAAAAACACATGATTATTTCAATAGATGCAGATAGGGCTTTTGATATAGTTCAACATACCTTCATGTTAAAAACTCTCAATAAACGAGGTATTTAAAGAACATACCTCAAAATAATAAGAGCTATCTATGACAAACCCACAGCCAATATCATACTGAATGGGGAAAAACTGGATTTCCTTCGAAAACTGTCATAAGACAAAGGTTCCCTCTCTCACCACTCCTATTCAACATAGTATTGTTAGTCCTGGCCAGAGCAATTAGGCAAGATAAAAAATTAAAGGCACACAAATAGGAAGAGAGAAAGTCAAATTATCCCTGTTTGCAGACAACATGATTCTGTATCTGTAAAATCCCATAGTCTCAGCCGATAAGCTCCTTCAGCTGATAAACAACTTCAGCAAAGTTTCAGGATACAAAAATCAATGTACAAAAATCATCAGCATTCTTACACACCAACAAGAGCCAAGCCAAGAGTCAAATCAGGAATGCAAGCCCATTCACAACTGCCACAAAAAAAAATATACATATATATATATATATGTAGGAATACAGCTAACCAGGAAGGTGAAAGATCTCTGCAAGGATAATTACAAAACAGTGCTCAAAGAAATCAAAGATGACACAAACAAATGGAAAAACATTCCATGCTCATGAAAGAAACAATATTGTTAAAATAGCCATACTGCCCAAAGCAATTTACAGATTCAATGCTATTCCTATCCAACTACCACTGACATTCTTCACAGCACCAGAAAAAAACTATTTTAAAATTCATATGAAACCACAAAAGAGCCCAAATAGCCAAGGCAATTCTAAGCAAAAAGAACAATGCTGGAGGTATCACATTACCTGACTTCAAACTATACTACATGGCTACAGTAACCAAAACAGCATGGTACTGGTACAAAAACAGACACACAGACCAATGGAAGAGAATAGAGAGGACAGATATAAGGCCACACACCTATAACCATCTGATCTTTAACAAAGCTGACAAAAACAAGCAATGGGGGAAAGAACCCCCAATTCAACAAATAGTGATAGGATAACTGGTTAGCAATATGCAGAAGATTGAAACGGGACCCCCTTTTTACACCATATAGAAAAAACAACTCAAGATGGATTAAAGACTTAAATGTAAAACCCAAAACTATAAAAACTCTGGAAGACAAGCTATGCAATACCATTCTAAACATAGGATGAGCAAAGATTTCATAACAAAGATGCCAAAAACAATTGCAACAAAAGCAAAAATTGACAAATGGAATCTAATTAAACTCAAGAACTTCTGGCACAACAAAAGAAACAATCAAAAATGTAAATAGATAACTGCAGAATGGGAGAAAATATCTGCAGACTGTGCATCTGACAAAAGTCTAATACCGGCATATATAAGGAACTGAAATTTATAAGGAAAAAGCAACCCCATAAAGAAGTGGGCAAAGGACATGAACAGACACTTTTCTTTTTTTTTTTTTCTTTTTTTTCTTTTTTTTCTTTTTTTAATTATTATTATACTTTAAGTTCTAGGGTACATGTGCATAACGTGCAGGTTTATTACATATGTATACTTGTGCCATGTTGCTGTGCTGCACCCATCAACTCGTCAGCACCCATCAACTCGTCATTTACATCAGGTATAACTCCCAATGCAATCCCTCCCCACTCCTGCCTCCCTCCTCCCCATGATAGGCCCCGGTGTGTGATGTTCCCCTTCCCGAGTCCAAGTGATCTCATTGTTCAGTTCCCACCTATGAGTGAGAACATGCGGTGTTTGGTTTTCTGATGAACAGACACTTTTCAAAAGAAGACGTACATGTGGCCAACAAGCATAAAGCTTGTCAGTGATACCGAAAAGCTCAACACCACTGATCAGAGAAATGCAAATTAAAACCACAATCTCATAACAGTCAGAATAGCTATTAATAAAAGTTCAAAAATAGCAGATGCTGGCAAGGTTGCAGAGAAAAGGGTACACTTATACACTGTTAGTGGGAGTGTAAATTAGTCCAACCATTGCTTAAAGCAGTGTGGCAATTCCTCAAAGAGCTAAAAGCAGCACTATCATTTGACCCAGTAATCTCATTACCATGTACACATCCAAAGGAATATAAATCATTCTACCATAAAGACACATGCACATGGATGTTCATTGCAGCACTATGCACAATAGCAAATACATGGAATCAACCTAAATGCTCATCAATGACAGACAAAGAAAATGTGGTACATATACACCATGGAATATTATGCAGTGATAAAAAAGAATGAGATCATATCTTTTGTGGGAGCATGGATGGAGCTGGAGGTCATTATCCTGAGCAAACTCAGAATCAGAAAACCAAACACTGCATGTTCTCACTTGTAAGTGGGAACTAAACAAGGAGAATTCATATACACAAAGAAAGGAACAACAGACATTTGGGCCTATTTGTGGGTAGAGGGTGGCAGGAGGGAGAAAAGCAGAAAAAAAATAACTATCGGCTACTAGGCTTAGTACCTGGGTGACAAAATAATATGTATAACAAACCCCTGTGATACGAGTTTACTATATAACAGACCTGCACATGTACCATTGAACCTGAAGAAATCTAAATAAAAGATGTTATCAAAGAATTAAAAATAATAGCAAAAAAGATAATGCAAGAATTAACCCAGAAAACCAAAGATTATAGATGTACAGAATACACTAGCCTGCAAACACAGCCACACAACCCAAAAGACAGCAATTCAAGACAAACAGATAAACCTAGAAAGTCTGATAGAGAAGTTCTAATACGGATAGAGACTGGTATGAAACAAACACACAGAGGCCAAAATCAGCAAAGTGACCTTGAAAGTTTCCTAGAATTGAATGACACACTCTGTAAAGGATGTTAAACAGTCAAGGTGCTATACAGTTTTTTTTTTGTTTGTTTTTAATGAGGAATTGAAGACCACATTGTAAAAAGCAGAAATAATCCCAGGTAGTTTTGAAGATTAAAGAATCATTACAGATTATTATAATGAGATTTAACAAGATATAATTCACAAAGCAGAAAATTCATTCTTTTAAAGTACAATGTGAAGTGGTTTTTAGTATATTCACAGAACCATATGCTTGAAAGTTGGAAGAAACCTTAAAAATTAGCTGTTTCCCAAAATATGCTCTATGGAACCCTTCCAGCCCCACAGGCTACTGTATAAACAGAAATTTTCCTGTGGTTAAACACAGCACAACTGTATACTCTATATTCCCCTTGAAGAACCATAGGGAAAAACTAAAGTCTCTAAAAAGTTACAGGATATCCCAATTAACCTGACATAGAACCTCTTTTCATGGAACATGTACTAAAAGCCCATGAAATCAGGGCTCCAGAGAAGGTGCTTCAGAAAACCCTGGTGGATTTCAATCCCCTGGCATTCCAGGTTAATAAAAAGAGCACCAGAGAAGTCCCACTGGCTTGACTGATATCTCACAGCTCTTTCAAACTGTCTGATATGAAAGCAACCGTTGGGAAGTATATTTTTACTGTTTATGGCAGGGCCAAAACCAGAAAACCGATTTCCAGATGTTTTTAGTCCAATGTTCTAAAACATGACACAGCAAAAACTGAAGCTCTGACACACGATGTCAACAAATTCCCATGGCTACGTCCTCTACAAGAAACCACAGAGAAATGAGGACTAAAGAAAGATATGCACAGATTTAAGGAGCCAGTGTGCCTGAACATTGTAAAGAAAATCTAATAGGAATCCTATATGATAAAATAACAAAATTTCATAGAAAAGTTTTTGACAAGGAGTAGGTAAAAAGTTAGAAATGCTATTTTCTGAAATTAGCCTCTATATCATCCCTCAAAGGGAGTTCACCATATACCTGTTAGCACTAGAAAAGTGAGAAAGAAAAAATACTTGGAACACACACTGCACAGATATGTGAAACTAATATTTACCAGAAAAACAGGCAAAACAAGTAAAACTAAGATATTTTAACCTGATATTAAGAAAAAGCCTTCGCCAAAATATGTAAGCAGAGACAGATACAAACAAGAATAAACACAACCTTGAAAGGCAATGGAAAAAAATACACATGCATCATGCACTCAATTATGGATGAGTGAAGAAGCTAAACTCCTCTATGAGAAAGAAATTCACTGGTTGGATTGAGAAACAAAATAGAACAACCTTCTTCCCAGGTCACCCTATTCCACCTGTAAGCCCTACGGAGATCAGATCTTTTCAGTATATGTGGCTTTTCTCCGTTCTGAGTTTGTATGCAGCTCATCCCTCATGCCCTGAACATTTAAGAGCTGAATACTGTAAGAAAATTACATCTAACTGAAAACTCCTACTGACTCTTCAAGAAGCAGCCCAAACAGCCCCACTTCTGGGTCATCTTTCCCAGCTGTAGGGGGTCGCACCATGGTTAAGTTTCGTGATTCTCTGTATTCTGGGAGCCCTCTTTTTATGATTCTCAAGGGGCAGTGACCTCTGCATCTGCTACGTGTCTGCTGCCCATGCATCTGGACTGTCCCCAATGCAGAGTGAGCTCTGTTGCTTCACTTTTAGATCCACAGCCCTAAGAGCAGTCACAACAGTGCCATTGCCATTACAGCCAACAACTGGGCACTCACTCTGAGCTTTGTACTGTATGTACCTTCTGGATTACCTCCCTGAATCCTAACAGCCAAACTCTACCAGGGTACCACTGGGGTCCCCATCTCACTGAGGATGGAAGCAAGGTTTAAAGAAGTGCAGAGTCTTGTCCAAGGTCACTCGACCAGAGTGGAGGGGCTGGGACTCATGCCAGCAGTGGCCTCCAGAGGTGAGCCTTGACCCACGGGCTTCTGTCAGGCAGAGGACAAGGCCTCAGACAGAGTAGGCCTCACACACAGTTTATTAAATGACATAAGATTAATCATAATCAGATCATCAAGACACATCATAATGAATGTTAATAAAACCTTTAGGCTCCCAAACTCTCAAATGAAACAAATAAATCCAAGCCAAATTTCAAGGAATACAATCAAACCCCTAATTCTAGAACACTAATATCAAACTATTCGATATCATAACAAAAGTGTTATGATAAAGCATTAAGACAAACTACAAGGAAAACTAAAAATAAAATAGAAATTAAAAAACAAGTTGATTTTTAAAAGTCAAATCTCTCTTACAAAATAGATAATGCAAAAGTTTAATCATAAAATTAAGAAAACACAATATAATAATACACTTTTACATATCTGAAACTAGTATTCAGCTATATGTTTAGAAAGTATTAAGTAGAAGTAAAAATGGCAGATAGGAGACAGGACTGAATTGCAGCTTCCACTCGGACAGAGCAGCATGTGGAAACTCGCATCATGACCTTTGCTCCAGCGCTTCTGCAGGAACATACCAGGAAAGCCGAGAGAATCCACAGACCCGCTGAAGGAAGCAGATTGCTTCTGTAGGGCCCAGGAGACAGCCAAATACTGTGAGTACCCAAATTGTGAAAGTAGGAAAGGGGCATCATCCACCCCAAACACACACCTTAACTGGGGAACCCGAAGATACAGATCACAGGAGAAGGATTTGACCTTACCTGCAACTGATTCAATTTAGAGAGCCAAGCAAAACACAGGAAGCAATGGGGAAAGCCCTGTGGGTTCTCTGGGTCCCTAGGAAAGCCACTTCTGACTTATCTCATTGGGGTCCTTGAGGAGGGCTGCCAGAGGAACTGGGAAAAGGACAGGGAGAAGGAAACCTCCAGCTGAACTCTGTAACAATTCCAACTGAATGCAAAGTCTCCTGGCCAGAACACAGGGGAGGGTGTGAAACCCGTGTGCAGACTCGACAGGCAGGGCGGCATGAAAGCCCTGCTTGCTTTCTCAGCTGGGAGGCTGGTAGCCTGGGGCAAGATCTCAGTCCTGTTCACACATAGCATGGAAACAAACTCATTGCTATTGGAGAGGGCACAGTGGGACTGAGACTAGCCTTTTGGGTTGTGCGGGAACTGGGTGAGGCCTTAACTGCTGGCTTTCCCCAACTTCCCTGTCAACCTGCATGACACAGTAGAGGCAACCATATTCCTCCTGGGAACGTAACTCCATTGATCTGAGAACCTCCATCCCCTACAGCAACCACAGCAAGCCACGCCCAAGGAGAGTTTGAGCTCAGACATGCCTAACTCTGCCACCACCTCATGGTCCTTCCCTACCCAGCCTGGTAGCTGAAGACAAAGGGCATATTATCTTGGGAACTCTAGGGCCCCACCCATCACCTAACCTTCCAGGTACCACTACAGCTGATGCTCTCCTGAAAGTGCCACCTCCTGGCAGGCAGCCAATCAGCACAAAATAGTGCATTAAACAACCAAAACCAAGGACCCTCACAGAGTCCATTCCACTTCCCTGCCACCTCCACCACAGCAGGTGCTGTATCCACGACTGAGAGACCTGAAGATGGTTCACATCACAGGACACTGTAGACAACCCCCAGTACCAGCCCGGAGCCTGGAAGCCCTGCTGGGTAGCTAAGTCCAGAAAAGAAATAGTAATCACTACAGTTAGGCTCTCAGAAAGCCACACCCCTAGGAAAAGGGGGACAGTGCTACATCAAGGAACTTCCTGTGGGACAAAAGAATCTGAATAGCAGCCTTGAGCCCCAGATCTTCCCTCTGACATAGCCTACCCAAACGAGAAGGAATGAGAAAAAAAATTCTGGTAATATGACAAAACAAGGTTCTTTAACATCCACCCAAAATCACACTAGCTCACCAGGAATGGATCCAAACCAAGAAGAAATCCCTGATTTACCTGAAAAAGAATTCCGAGGATGGATTATTAAGGTAATCAAGGAGGCACCAGAGAAAGGTGGAGTTCTAAGGAAGTAAAAAAAGTGATACAAGATATGAGGGAAGAGGCCGGGCGCGGTGGCTCAAGCCTGTAATCCTAGCACTTTGGGAGGCCGAGACGGGCGGATCACGAGGTCAGGAGATCGAGACCATCCTGGCTAACACGGTGAAACCCCGCCTCTACTAAAAAATACAAAAAACTAGCCGGGCGAGGTGGCTGGCGCCTGTAGTCCCAGCTACTCGGGAGGCTGAGGCAGGAGAATAGCGTAAACCCGGGAGGCGGAGCTTGCAGTGAGCTGAGATCCGGCCACTGCACTCCAGTCTGGGCGACAGAGCAAGACTCCGTCTCAAAAAAAAAAAAAAAAAAAAAAAAAAAAAAAA